>NC_044058.1:17583835-17631335 GCF_902167405.1 Gadus morhua
ACCTGGATGTCTGCTCATATGTTCAGGCTCTGTGCCTGTATGTGTGTGTGGACGTCAATGATTTTGCTTGATTGCAAAGATGATTTATACAATTGTATGTTTTGCTGTTTTGAATAATAAACAAATAATATCTGGAGGCCGTCGTCGTCCCTGGTGAAGGAAGGACCTTCACCAGGAAAATACTCACTAGAAATATTAGTCAAATAATGTAATAATTCTTTGCAGTATGGGTGTCACCTGGAGGACATGTGTTGGACTGATGTGAGGGTTGGGGAGGGGGTGGGGCAGGAAAGATGGGGAAGGAAGAGGAAGGAAGAGTAAGGAAGGGGCAGGAAGTTGAGGAAGAAGGGGTAGGAAGAGGAAAGAAGGGGAAGCACGGCGAAGATGAAGGTGAAGGAAGGGACCGTACCGGGAAGAGGAAGGGAGAGGCAGTGAACGGAAAGGTTAGGCATGGGAAGAGGAAGGAAGGGGAAGAAGGAGGAAGGAAGGGGAAGAGGACGGAAGGGGAAAAGGAAGGAAGGGGAAGAGGAAGGAAGGGGACGAAGGGGGAAGGAAGGGGAAGAGGAAGGAAGCGGAAGGAGGAGGAGGGGGAATAGGAAGGAAGCGGAAGGAGGGGGAATAGGAAGGAAGCGGAAGGAGGAGGAAGGGGAAGAGGGAGGAAGGGGATGGAGGTGGAAGGGGAAGGAGGAGGTTAGGAAGGAGAAGGAAGGGGGAAGGATGAATAGGAGAAGGAAAGGAAAGGAAGGGAAGGGAGGGGCAGGGAGGGGAAGAGAAGGGAGGCTGGCAGCTGGAACAGGGGAGGGGCTCCGAGTGACATGTGATTGTCAGCTACACGGCGGCTCGCTAGCACGCCTCGCAGCCGCCGCCGGCCGCTAGTCACACCGTGATCACCGAGTTGTGAGTCGCCAACACACAGACACTCAAAAAATCACGAAGACACATACACACAGGAGCTCGGGGCCCCCTGTTGTGTGCACGGGGTGGGGTGGGCAGAGAGAGAGAGAGTCCTCATAACAACAATGTAACACTCTGCCATTCAATTCTCGTCGGGTGACATGGTGAGCCGGTGTGAGGGCTGTAATGGTTTAAGAGACCCGACGCTGCCCACTGCGACGCATTTCCCGACTGAGGAGATACACATCCGATTTTGAACTGCGCAGCATGGAGGTCTGCCTGTTCGCAAACACGTCCCACTGCTCGAGAAAAGAAAATCTAGAATGGATGAGACAAAAAAGAAGAAGGTATTTTTTGATTCCAAGCAGGCAGGCAAATATTTATTTTCGCTAGCTAGGGAGAGAGGAGCGAGGGAGCTAGGAGCTAGAGATGGCAGGGACCTGGTGTTGGTGACTGCAGGAGAACGCTGGAGGGTGTCTGATGGGTGGGTGTGGGTGTGAGTGGTTGGGGGGATGGTGTCATGTTGGTGGGCATTGTAGGCAGCTGCACTGACACATGCGTGTTTGACTCTCTTTCTTCTCTCATTCGGTGCGCCTCATAAGTGCACATCGGGGATGGGGTCTCGTGAGTGATTCAGCGCCGCCGCCACTTCTCTCCATAAACATCTCATTAAAATCAATTATGTCACCGCTGAATGAAATTAAAGCTAAACGCTTGAAAAGCTGCTTTTCCCAGGTGCCAGACAACAAAAGGAGTAGCCCTGTCTATTCCTCCACCTTGTTTTCTCCCTTTCTGTTCTCCATGAGCAAATGGAAAGTGATTTATTAAATCTCCCCAACTCTACATTTTTTATGGATTGTTAAATAACCCAAAATACCCTGACGCGTTGGCACCATTGTTGCCGGCTGGCCTCGCTCATCAGCATTGCCATGGTAACAAAGTGGTAAAAAATTGCTTTATCTGTGGGCTCAGAGACCAGGTTAGTGTGTCATCTCCGGACCGTCTCGTTTTTGATTGAAGAAATGTTTTTTAGAGATGTCAGGGCTGCTCACAGGGCTGGGAGATACCGGGGAATAATACACTGAACACCTCGTTTCTTGAAACAAGGAATAAAATGGCTGCCGATACTCTGGTGGTGTGCAGCCGGGGATTCGGAGGGGTTGGCCATGCAGAAGGGCCCGCGGTCACGCCGCTGTAGCTCCTTTGATTGAAACATAAACACCTCGAAGAGACGGCGGCGGTGGGTGTGACACGGGCAGCAGCCGAGCAAGGTGGCGACTGAGACCACGGAGTAGCGTTTTCTGGGGCTAAACGGCATTCGAATCGTGGCCAGCCATCCGAGTGCTCCGAGTGATAATCCCTTCTCCCCCATTTGCTAACCACAGCAACAACAACAGGATCACTCAATCCTCACCCTCGGTGTTCTACAATGGAGAGGTCATACGATCGCCGCTGCGGCCAAGGTCAAGCCCTGATGACGCACGATGCGTCACAGCCTAGCGTTGTCACGTCACGGCTGGGAAAGCACCGCTGGCGAAAACGTCACCATCTCCCCGAGGAGATGGTGACGTGGAGTGTTTTCCCTGCAGGCCGAGTCCTCCCTTCCTGTCTCTTGTTTGTGTTTGCCAGCACAACGGGGTGACAGCGATCGTAGTTGGAGCTTGCTGGCAGCGCCCAGGTTCGGTGGTGTAATGTGTCATGTTGATGTTGCAGGCGCACATAAACAATCAACTCTGGTGGCAACACACACGTACACACAGACACACTCACACACAGTGGTCTCCCTTCTCCCACGGGTTGAGCTTCGGATGATGGCGCAAGCAGGCTGGTCTCCGGCACAACGGATCGTTGCTGTAAAGTATGGTGGGAGTATCAAATGAAGCAGCCGGTGCGCGGCCGGTGATTACAAACCGTATCAGGTGAGATAGGCCTGAGAATGGTTTAGGGAGGACGTGTGCGGTGGGGATTTAGGAATGGGGAGAATGTAGACGCAGTCCATTTCCTCAGCCTTTTATAGGCCGTTTAATCGTGTCTGACGTCCACCCTGCCCAAAACTATAGATCAGGAGGAACAAAGTGACTGCCTGATCAATACGGGAACCGTTCTCAGTGAGAACTAGGCCCCAGGGGACAGCCCTTAGCTTATGCATCAGCAGTGCACACACACATAGAACACACAACACACTGTCAAAACGGCTGGCTCGCTACAGAGGATATACAACCAATCCTGCACAACAGTGAGTAGAGAAGGAGAGGAAAATGGAAATGACCCAAATGCAGAATTCATGCACAACCTTTTCGTTAGCCCCATATGCTAATTTATATGCCCCCTTCTCCTTTTTATACGCTAACAAAAAAACTATAAAAACAAGCCATGCACTCATACATGCAGACACACACACACACACACACATATCTCCTGCATGGGATCTGATCTCTCCACACACATGAGATCAGCAGCAGGGCCATTAGGCGGACGGGCTGACGTGACAGTGAGGGGGAGAAGAAAGAACATGTCGCTTATTCCCTCCATTAGCTTCATTAGCGCGAGAGGATGAGGCAGATTAAGACCGCAGCCAGTCAAATGATGATGTGATCTGGCAGGGTTATCTGTTATTTCAGGCCCGGTCGTTGGGGCGGCTGCATTGTTTGGGGAACGGCCTGTAATGGGATGTGATGCCGTGGAAAACCTCCAGGGTCTGTCATCACTTCTGTTGCTGGTGGGGCGGCTGCTCCAGACTCTGATTAAAGCAACACGACTCCCAAAGGTCTCACACGGCTCCCCCCCCCCCGCTCGCTCTGCTGTGAGGGCTGAACTCACCTCCCCCCCTCCCCCGTCTCCCCGTCTCCCCACCGCCATCAACCCCACCTCGCCCTCTGCCTCACCTTGAGTCTGCATGTCCTCATTCTGCTCCTTGCCAGACAGTCGTGGCGGTTGTAGCACACCTCCACTACAAAAACTCCCTCATGCTGTTCAGTGTTTAGTTTTTCTGGTTCTCTCTCACGTTCTCTGCTTTACTTTTTCAACCCAACAGAATCTATCTCGTACCCTCCACACTGCTGAGAATAGTGGGGGGGCCAGATCACGATCCAAACACATCTGTTTGATTGTCGCCGAGTTCTGTAGCGTTGTGTTGTGGTTGCACGAGGAATGATTAATTGATATGCATCTGTAGGAAATATACCGTGTGTGGTTGTGTGTCTGTTGTGTGTTTGCGTGCGTGCATGTTTGTGTCTGTTTGTGCAGACATGTGTGCTTGTGTGAGTGTCTGGGTGTGCAGAAATATCTGTATATCTGAGTGTGTGTGTGTGTGTGTGTGTGTGTGCATGTGTGTGTGCATGTGTGTGGATGGGTGTGCATGTCCATGTATGTGCAGACATATTAGCATGTTCGTGTGTATGTGTGTGTGTGTGAAGACGTTTGTGTGTCCATGGGAAGGATTCCTCAATGCATTCTCCCAACAGTCTTGTTATTGCCCTTTTTTCCTCTAGCCTAGTGGTTTTCCTGCTCAGCAACAACCCCCATCACAGGGGAACCGTATCGATATCTGAGCACTCTATAACAAAGTGGCTTTGCGGTGCTAAACCAATCATAAAGGTGGGCCAGACTGCGGACTGCTGACATAGATTGTGCGCCCCCCCCTCCGGCTTGTTGGGTAACAATTTCTCCCGAATCAGACTTCAGATTCAAATGAATTCAAAAATGTTCCCTTCATGTTTGTTTCCTCCAGTCATGCTGTTGGAGGCGGGGCTCTGTAAATACGTAATTGGCGAACACAAACTGGAAATGCACTTATGGAAGTCACCCTCTGAATGCTTCATCCACTAGTGGGAATACATTTCTTTTAAGTAGGATGTGTACGTGACGAAACAGGAAACAAGGCCTAACTCCGCCCCTCTGACTCCGTGGTTTGTTAACGGCTCAGACTCTGTGAAGTCTTCGCCCAGAAGTTCTGCAATGACGCAGTAGGACTGCTGGATCCGAGACGGTAACATGTGTTGCTGGGACTCTGGGGAGTACAAGGTGAAAGAGAGGGCACGTGCAATCGCTTCTGAGGCCGTCAATTACAAGAGCTTAGTGCGTACCCAACATCCTTCTGGGATTGTCACATCTGTCCCACCTATACCACTTCTGCCCCTCTCAACCCTATCATCGTAGCCCCTTCCATGACCAGCCTCTTAGACCACCTCCACAATAGCCCCACCCACAATCACCAGCAGAACCTTCCCACCAATACCACTGTAGCCACTCCCATCACTAGCACAATAGTCCCTCCCACTACCACCCTAGCCCATCCCTCCACTACCACCAGGCCCTCCCAACACCAACATCATATTGCCTCCCACAACAAACACCAACCCCTCCCACCACTAGCACAGTAGGCTCTCCAGCAGCGACCACAAGCCCCTCCCACCACAACCTCCAGCCACTCCCACCAACAGCACCTTCGCCCCTCCCACTACCAGCCCAGTTATTCAGAGGAAGACGGCCATCATGCTCAACGGTCTTTGAGATGTATTTTCAGCCTGTCGACCGTATATCGTGTTTTATTTATTTTGACACGGGGAAACATATTTGCTTCCTTCCTTGCTTTCATGCATTCTCCAACCTTGAGTGGAACCTTAAACCGAAGACAAATAAAGAAACAGACGGGAGAAGGGTAGGCACCGGCCTGCCTGCAGGCTCCTGTTTATTTCAGCTACTCTGCCGGAGGCTGAGTTCCAGATGGGTTTGAGTCTTATTCTCTCACAGAAAATCTAATGTTTTCTCCGAAATCTTTCCCATGGCAACCACTTTTCCACTCAGAACTGCCTCCGGTGACCACCCCCTTTCAAATAAGGAAAGCTCTGTTAACCTAAAATACAATTTCTGTGTCGGTTAGAAAAAAAAAGGGAAAAAACAATAGGAGATACAAATAAAACTGAACGAGAATCTTAGGATATAAAAGAAAAACACTGAAGAATGACAGCAATGCGACACCGCTGCAGTTGAACGGTGTCATAACAGTGTGCCTCAATAGGGGAGGAAATTGACTGTGTAACAGCAAATCATTACCATTGCTGGCTTTCCTTTGTAATGACAATGTGTGTCTCTTTATATCCCATCACAGTATGTTCCCGGCAATCTCCCCCCCTACCCGCCGGCCCCCAGGAAATGACTCCTGTAGATGACGTGCTGGCTGACATAAGTGTGATGGAGACAACTTGCAAGGAGAATGACTACAAGCTAATATGCGGTGTGGTGAGGCTCTATAGGGTATGCAGGGGTTCAGGCCAATGTGATGGGGACACTGGTCAATGACAAAGCCAGCGCAGGCATATGCTTACGGCGGCCTGGTGTTGATATACGCAGGCATTATTTACGCTCATGGTGAATGGCTTCCTGCTGTAATGGGATGAGGGTCTGTTGACAGGCTGTGATGGGGATTCACAAATGCATTAGGAAATGGTTATATTCACACGAGGGATGATACATATTTGTCAGATGCATACGCAACCGATGCACAAATATTTATATTTAAAATCTGGACTTAATAAGTTAATCATAGTTAATCATAAGTTAAATAATGGAATGCATACATGGCAATTTTTACATAAGGAGTTGAATGCATGTCCTAGTTAATTTTGTTTATTACACGTCTCATCAAAAAAATGGATAGTGTGATGGTTGTTTTTACATTTGCAATGTGTGTGCATGTGAAATATGCTTGTGTGATCCCGCTAATGAAGTAACTACAAGCAGTATCAGAGCAGTGTTACAATGTGTGCATGTAGAGTTGCCTTGGCCACCAGTCGGCCTGTAGTTGACTTGTCACGACTGAAAAATGTCCTGACAAGTGTCTAAATCAAAGCTATTGACGGGAGCAGAAAATCCAATCATGCCAAACACCAAGTGCGGATCGCTGTATAACTGCCCTGTAAGCCAAGAAAAATAAAATAAAACCTAAAGGGCTTCGTACGTTTCTAACAGTAGGCAAAAAAAAAAAGAATACAATAAACAGTGAGGTACCACCTACAGCATCAACACAGAGTCCATTACAGAGAGTTTCATCGCCCGGGTGTGTATTTAACAGCCCTTTGCAGCTTAGCAGCAAAACAGCAGAACTGCATCGTTGGGACAACATGGTATAACATTATCTTTACCTCAGAGAGAGGGATAGCTTGCTATTTAAATTCATTAGCAAACACTAATAGATTTACTTTTCTTAATTATTCTTCCATTTACTTTAGTCCGCCCAATTTCCCCAACTACCCCGAGATGAGGAGTTTGTTAGAGGTTTTCCCTTTTAATTCCTTTTCACCCAACATGCTAATTCCCACCTCTTTCCCAGTTTTTTTCTATTGTGTGTGTGTGTGTGTGTGTGTGTGTGTGTGTGTGTGTGTGTGTGTGTGTGTGTGTGTGTCTGTGTGTGTGTGTGTGTGTGTGTGTGTGTGTGTGTGTGTGTGTGTGTGTGTGTGTGTGTCTGTGTGTGTGTGTGTGTGTGTGTGTGTGTGTGTGTGTGTGTGTGTGTGTGTGTGTGTGTGTGTGTGTGTGGGGTTGGTGCAAGTGTGTTGATTAAAAAGAGACTATAAAATTCAATTCACAAATTACAAAAGCTAATCCTCCTCCTAAGATTTCCTCGAGGAGAGTGGGGGGCGGGGGGGAGGGGGTCGTATCATTGCGGGAGCTGCAGAGAGAAAACCGTGTATGGCTATGTTCTGTCCGCGGGCAACATGCACAAAGCATGTGTTGATCTAGGTCAGTTGGCTGAGATTCCTGTGTGTGTGTGCGTGTGAGTGTGTGTGTGTGTGTGTGCATGTGAATGTGTATGTGCGTGTGAATGTGTATGTGCGTGTATGTGCATGTGTATGTTTGTGTGTGTGTGTGTGTGTGTGTGTATGTCTGTTTGTAGTTTACAGATTGTTTTGCCTTATTTGGAGCATGTAGGGACACAAGTGTACATATGTCAATGTTATACAATGTGTGTGTGCGTGTGTGTGTGTGTGTGTGTGTGTGTGTGTGTGTGTGTGTGTGTGTGTGTGTGTGTGTGTGTGTGTGTGTGTGTGTGTGTGTGTGTGTGTGTGTGTGTGTGTGTTTGAGGGTGTGTCTTTGAGGGTGCAAGGGAAATGTCATCGTGGGCATGTGGACATGCTAGCCCCCCATTGCTTCTTTCATTTACTATCCTTGCAAGATTGATTCAGAGGCAGTACATCACGTTGACATTGAGGAAGGCTCTTTCTATCTCAATGTCAAAGATGGCTGCTGTCACGGCAGCCAATCCGCTCATGCTCCCGTTGTGATTAAGGATCTCTTTTAATTAGCGATGAGCCGAGAGAGATAGCTCAATGTCGCTCAAACATGAGGTCAATCACCTTCATGAACTCCTTGCGTTGCACCATTAAAAACCCCACCCAGACCATGGACTGTGCAGCAAAAGAAAAAACACATGCCAAAACAAGTCAAGAATTGTAGAAGTCAAGGATTGAGTCAGTTGCTCTGACTCAATCCCCAGGCTGCTACTAGTATATATCTCCAACGCTCATTGCCATGCGTGGATGAAGCTGTTTCAGTGAAATGGACGGAACAGATAGTTTCTGTCAATGCGTGCTGGCAGACGGTAAGCAGGGGAGCGTGGATGGGAAGGAAGGGGGAGTGTTTGAAGAGAGAGAGAAAGACAGAGGGAGAGAGAGGTTGAATGAGAGAGAGAGAGAGAGAGAGAGAGAGAGAGAGAGAGAGAGAGAGAGAGAGAGAGAGAGAGAGAGAGGTTGAGGGAGAGCGAGAAGGAGAGGGAGTGAAGGAGCGAGAGAGAGACATGCAGAGACAGAGAATAAGAGTGACTGGGAGGAAAAGAGCAAAACAATTAGCCACAAGGTCCCAGGGATCATAAGTAATAATTTGAGTGAAATTAAGTGGCAGGTTTAACAGGCAGGGATAATTTCACATTCGCCCTCTTCCTGGGGGAAATCTGGTTCCTTAATTGAGTTAGTGCTCTTTGTTTGGCAAACACTCCAGAAGTGGGCCAAAGAAGACCACTGTGTCTCATTACCAACACACTCTGACAGAGCCACCCTCCTATCCATCCCCAGCCCTTTCCCCATCCATCCACCACACACACTCCACCAATAGCCTATCAAAACCCCATCAATACCCCACCGACCCACCATCTACACCCCCTCCATCCACCACCCCCATACCACCCATGGCTCATCAATACCCCACCCACACCCCAACAATACCCCACCCATCAGCCATCTATACCCCCTCCATCCACCACCCCCATCCCAGCCATGGCCCATCAAAACCCCACCCACACCCAACCCACACCCCAACAATACCCCACCCATCAACCATCCACCCCCCACCCATACCCTAGAGATTCCCCGCCCGACAATCCATACCGAACCCATACAAACTTTTTTCTGAAATGACTTTTTTTTAATGAACTGAAACAAAAAGATATGTGCACTCAAAGCCCGCACAAAGTGTTAGGTGTTCTAGTGTACTTGGAGAACACATCATTTGTTCTCCCCCATACTCCCTTTCTCTGTCTCTCTCTTTTTGGGAGGACTGTTTCAGAGAGAGAGAGAGAGAGAGAGAGAGAGAGAGAGAGAGAGAGACAAAGAGAGAGAGACCATCACAGTGCCAGGCCAGGCAGGCAGCAAAGCGGAGAAACCCAATGGAGTGTTAAATAGGAAATCATCAGCTGTTTCAGCTGTAGATCTAATGGTTCTAATGTCTAAGGTCTAACGCTATGCTGGGCCATTCCCTTTGTTGTCCCCCAGCCGCTTCCCTGCGTCCTGTCCTTTATTTCAGTTTGTGATCATCTGTTTTTACAGATATCGCAAATGTAACAAAACCCATGTGTCATCTCGATTCAGTGGCTCATCCACTCCCCCCTTTTCTTTTGGCCCCTCCTTCCCTCATCGCGGCGGAAGTCTGCGAAAGGGCCGGAGGTGACAATAGCTCCCCTTGTCCGCGGCGGGCCATTTGAGTCGCTAAATGTGTGCTCGTGAGTGGTCTCCTCCCCTCCCACACCTCCTCCCTCCCTGCCTGGGCGTCTCCCAGCGGGGGGGGGCTCTCCATTAGCGATACGATCAACCGAAAACACCCCCACCACCACACGCACAGGCGCGCACACACACACATAGGCAGACACACGCACACACACTAACACACACACAAACACATACTCACACGGACACTAACACACAAACACATGCACACACCCACACACACACACACACAAACACACTTACAACTACACACACACAAAAACATGCGCACACACGACACACACACACACACACATACACACACTACACCCCCCCACACACACACTTACAGACACACACACACACATTAACACACACAAATACCCCCCCCCGCACACACACACATGCCCCTACGTCTCTTCACCCAGACTTGTCAATTTGCAACCCCAGGCTAATGGCTAAACTCATGATGAAAGTCATCAAGCGTTATGGCTTTAAAACAGGCTGGCTGATTGAAAAACCTTGGAGTTGTGCGATTGTTTACACCATGCCGAAACCGTGGAGGGCTGTTAGGTGGGGCTCCTGCGCTCTCCCTGATACGTAGCCGCACAGAATGGGCTTGTTTTGCTCTAGCCAAAGAGCTTAGCAGCCCCATTTGTTCTATAAGAGAGCTAATCCATCCCTGATGGTCTCCTTAGGTCTGTGTATGCCTCCTGTTAGAAAATGGAGGAAAAGGATAAAGATATAGATATTAAGAGAGGGAGTATATGTATATGTCGAGAGAGAGAGAGAGAGAGAGAGAGAGAGAGAGAGAGAGAGAGAGAGAGAGAGAGAGAGAGAGAGACAGAGAGAGAGAGAGAGAGTGAGAGAGAGAGAGAGAGAGAGAGAGAGAGAGAGAGAGTGAGAGAGAGAGAGAGAGAGAGAGAGAGAGAGAGAGAGAGAGAGAGAGAGAGAGAGAGACACACACAAGGAGGGCATTTAACGACTGAGAAGAAGACAAAGAAAACAGCCCTGAGCACACAGTTTCAATGTATCCATTTCAAATAAATCCAACAAAATATATTATACCACTAAACAAATGACGTTGTATTCATAAGATTGATTCTAGATGACATTTGAAGACGGTAGACACTCTGCTTAATCGTATCCAGTCGTATCTCAACAAAAATCGAAGCGATATAAAGAACAATACACAAACAGTTATACTAGTGTCAAGTCAGCTACAAATTATTATTAGCACACTTTGTACTTTAAACTGCAGAGTTTTTGTAAGGATGCATTCATGGCTAAAGTAAAATGCTGCAAACTTTCACACTTTAGTATGCACAAACATCGTCATGTCTATATTAAGGTCCTGGAAGGCCTGAAAAGGTTTATATTATATTATAATGGGAAATGGTGTTTGGTCAGTAGCTAAGTACACAACTAAGTACACAACAAAAATTACATTATAATGGCTAATGTCTGGTAAGTATACACAAAGTTCTGAAGAAACACAAAACTGAGAGACACTGAGTTTGGTCTGCATGTCCTTTAACTGTGAATGTGTGTCCCTGACACAAATTCTTAATCTGAACAACTGCTTGCTGGTTCAGAACACTGAGTTTTAATTATTTAGCTTCCTCCTAATGTCCATGTTTTAATTAATGACTTAATTAATCCTTCTTTTGCTCTCGAGTAGTGCGAAGGTTCAGAATTCCTTGGACAGAGTTAGAATCCCAGCAGCAGCAAGAGCAGCATAAGTGGTATAAGCAGAGGTAGTAGTATTAATAGTAATAATAAATTGTGTTTATTTAACCCTTTTCTAATTATTCATAAACACTTTACATGATAAGGAGTAAAAACTTAACATCAATATTCACAGAAGACGATTAAAAGCTTAACAATGAGAAGGCAGGGAGAAGGAAAGATAGGAAAAAAGAGTAAGATGTTGAAAGCAAAGTATTAGCATAGTGGTGGTGTTTGTGTAATTAGATCGACTGATGAGATAGTTAAAACATCTTTAGACTACAGCACACATCTCTTAGCGACCGTGATTATCCATTCCACAGACGGTAGGCTCTGCTGGCCTGGCCTCAGCCACCATGGCCAGGAGAGACAGCTTGAGCTGCTATTCATCTGCTAAAGCGGGGCTTGGTAGCCGGGGGAAGTGGACATTTGATGAGACACTCTCATGTTCAAGGTACTAAGGGAAAAATAATAAAAAATAATAGAATCAAACAGGCTGCTGAAATATTTTGATTCTGTCGTTTCCTTTTTCATTCCGAGGGTTTGTCGCCGGAGCCTCGAGGCTGCTGCCTCAGTTCTCTCGGTATGTGCATGGATCAGAATGCTTTGAGATCCACAGTTAGACTCAACGGTTGCAGCGCGATCCTTCCCTTGACAACAGGTCACAGAAGGGGGAGATAATGAGACGTCAGTCGTCTGGCCGGGGATGACTCAGACACTGCGAAGCTGTTTGGCCTCATTATTGTTAAAGCAGGCAATTGACTTTGCAGACTCCAAATAAGAGTATTCTCCTAAAGCAAATCAACCGTGTTTAATGAGATGATCTGCCAAGAGTAAGAAAAGGGAATTATGTCGCACACTAAAAGAGATGGACATCCGAGCCAGGAAGGGTAAACTCCCATTTTACCATGCTAAACATATCGGCAATGGAATATATTGTGTCCTATTCCAGGAATAAAGAAAAAAGAAAAAAACATTTATATCTTCAATAACCTGAAGTGAAAATGTTTGTGTCCTTCCAGGCTATTGCAGAAACCCTTATCATAGGTTGATTTTATTGTGGCTGACCTCAAATCGGTAGAGATGGCACTGCTCCAGCAGAAGTGTTCTGACTGGATGTGGTTTTGAAGATATATGGTGTGGGGGGAAGACCCTCCCTCATCCTCACCCTTCCTTCCCTCAGATCTCAGCCCACACAGAACCGGCCCAGAGATCTAAAGGGTTACGGAGGGCTTTGGCCAATTAAAGGCAGGTCTGCTCCCGTCAAGCTACCCACTGTGCATGCGCAGCCCTTGACTGGACCTAAGACTGTGCTATAAGCAGAGCTCTGCCGTACTGCTTAACTAGCAGGACCCACTGTCCCATGACAAAGGCCTACTGTCAGAAGAACTAATAGTCTTAAACAGTCAACTGAATCTGATGGGGCTTTTCCCTCCACAAGCTGATAATGAGCAAAGAGACAGCGCTGCATTGTGTCATCAGGGCAAGACTTAATGATAGAAAAGGAAATCTGTGAAAATATTTATATATTTGTTCAAAATGCCTGCTATCGAAATCGTCCAGCTTAATGGCAAAAAATAGGAAATGTTTCTTTGAAACTAAGCAAGGGTTAAGGCTTATGACTAATTATGTGTTTCTAGTTGATAAAACAAAGTACATCATTTTAACCCTATACCTTTATACGTTGGAGCAGAACGTCAGAGAAAGCCCAAGAGTCATGCAGAGTCCAGGTCTGCCATGCTCTGGTCTGATGCTCACTAACCCCAGGACGTCATGAGACGCCCTCTCTGCCTCCCCTGACCCAGGAGAGGGGCTTCAGAGCCCTCTAGATGGGTCATACAGGCCGTGGCCTAGAGCGCCACCTTATGGTGGCCGCTGGTCGCCCTCAATGGAGAAATGTCAAATATATCTTGCCGCTGGGCGTTGAGCCTCACTTGCTGCATTGCGTTAACGAGAGGTTAGGAATGTTTAACCGTTTGATGTGCATCACAGACAGCCTAAATAAACACAAGAATAAATAATTGATCAATCATAAATTATAATATGAATACTGTAATGTAGGGGTGGCAGTAACTCAATACTGTCGATTTGTAACCGGAAGGTTGCTAGTTCGATCCCCTGCTCATCTAGCTGAGTGTTGAGGTCTCCCCGAGCAAGACACCTAACCCAAACTGCTCCCGACGAGCTGGTTGTCGATGTGCATGGTTGACTACGCCGTCGGTGTGTGAATGTGTATATGAATGGCTGTAAGTTGCTTTGCAATGAAGCATCTGCTAAATGCCTGCTAAATGTAAATCCAAATATATATTTTGGTCTTGAAACCATTGTAGTGTCTGAAGTTGGCTGCACAAATTTTTACTGTAGATGAGTGGGTTGTGATGAGGCAGTACTAATGGGGTAATGTGGTGTCGGCGATGGTTGTAGTGAATATGTGTGTGTCTGTGTGTGGGCGGGGGGGGGGCATCAAATCCTAATCTCCCCGAGGGCACCGAAGTGGCTAGAGCCGGTCCTTTGCAGACCCTATCCAAGCCACTGGTGCACCCAGCTGGGACAGCAGCATCATGGGTAAGGCGTCTAATGATGGCCTGTAGGCACTGGCTGTCACTAAGCTATAACCCACATAAGCCTCACACAGGCCTGCCGCTTCCTGGTGATCATACTGAAGAAGAGGCGAAAGGAGGCAGAAGGAGCCACTATGGGGATATTGGCATTTTGCATTCGTACTAAAGAGACGTGGGGAGACGTGGGTCGGGCTGACGCAAAAACAATGGATGATCACATGAATGAACTAGGTTACGGAGAGGGTTATTTTCGGCGCTCAAAGGGCAGGTGGGAGGTACGTGATGAATTATCATCTTTGTTCCAGTTCTTTCCAACGCGAGCTGACTCACTAACCCTATTTCATGTCCACTCTGCCCGTGACATCACACTCGACCCTCACCAATCACTTAGATTCTTGGTTTAAATCATGTTCAGTGTGTGTGTGCGTGTGTGTGTGTGTGTGTGTGTGTTTATGGCTGTGTGTGTGTCTGTGTGTGTGTGTGTGTGTGTGTGTGTGTGTGTGTGTGTAATTCCTACTTCCTGTGACTTACACATCTCTTATAGTATGTATGCATCTCTGTTGCATACTACTGAGCGTCTTAGAGTACCATATTAAGCGCTATATCAATTTCATTTATTATTATTATTATTATTACTGCAAGCATCACAACAATTCAAAACATGTATAGATGATCAATAAGCAATCTGTTAATGGGCCAGGGTTTTACCCCTAGGTGTGAGGTTGATCAGTCTTTTCAAGCCATGTCAAAATATACCATCCAGCGACATCACAATTGGGAATGTCCACCCAGATGTTTCATGGGATCAGTTTACCAGTTGGTGCAGTCTACGGGATAAACTGGTAGGCAGATCTATCCTTAGCACATATTAATCACTTACTACTGTTTATCAATGCTTTGTTCACAATTAGTTTATCAATAACCAAAGGCCTATACATATTTTGGATTGACTGGACGTTATTATCAAGTGTTAGCAAAAATGAGAACCAAGCACAGAAATGCGGTACAGTATACCTGGGGGAAAAAAAAGTGGAAATAATCAAATTAATGAAGGGCCTTCTTTGAAAACCTCAATGAACAAGGAATGTAATTGATTTAAGTGTTCAGGGTGAACAATGCCAGTATCTGGGCAGAACGTAACAAAAAAAGCAATGTATGGCTTTGTTAGCATAGCTCAGCCTAGCTTTTCCTTCCATGAATCCAGTCAAAAACCAGCCGGTAGAGAACACTAGGTCAGGCTTGTGGGTGACGGCGGTGGCGTCAGAGTGGATGGCCTCGCCATCGTGGGTGACGCCAGGAGCGCCAGCGACAACACTTGCTTGGCCAGCTGTCTGAATATATTCCCGCCGCGCTGCGCAGCCAAATTCTTCCTCCAGCATGTGGGCAATAAGGGAGCCAGTTCCAAGTGTGACAGCCAGAGAGAGAGGGAGAGGGAGAGGGAGGGAGATTTATTAGGGAGATAGTTTGATGCACACAGAGAAGCAGATGGAGAAAGCTAAGCTGATGCCTCATCTGAGAGGCGGAGACAAGCATAGTCCAATCGTCTGCCCAAACGCCAAGCGCTGAAGCACTAAAATAATACTGAATTCAGGCCAATGTGCAGAGAAACATACATAGTGATATAGTGTAAAGTGCCTCTCTAATCACAGCAGACGTTTTTATTGTGTTTTCTTTTTGCTTTTGTACAACCACAGGACTAGTGCACTCCCAACGTGACTCATATCTGTGCGTAATCTAGGATTTCACAAGCCTCCATCCCATCTCTCGCCTGCCCCCATCCGCCTTTCACCAGCCTCATCTTAAACACATTTGCCCTATTAGCCCTCTCTCACCCTTCAGGAGAGGACAGCCTTGTTTCCCAGGCACTACAGCACCACTTACTGAGGTCTCCATGGAGACAGGGTTTGATTGGCAGATGAATTGGGGAGAGGCGGGCGTGGATGGTAACGTTCAGGAGGGATGAGATCTAACCTCTCCGTTTTGGTTTTACATTCTCAAGTTCTCTTTTAATTCTTGCTATTTATTAGGTCTTTCATTTATTCATTTCATCACTTTTTTGATTCATGGTGTGTTGTGTTATGCAAGGCCGTTTTAATACTCTAATAGTCTTTGCGTCACCAAGTAGAATTTCATTCTTGCTAGTAGGAATGTCATCTCAGGAGGATTTGGGATATCTATGTTTTAATTCCTACTTGTACAAATAGCAATTTGACTAGGAAGAATTAAATCTTTACTAGTAGAAAGGGAATTACAGATATCGGTCAGAATTAGTCATTATTTCCATTTCAGATATCAGCAATATAATAGTTAATTAATATAATATTACCATCACAAATATAACTGGTAATTAATGGTAATATTATATGAATTAAGTATCATTCAGACAACCGATTAATTTGAATATATCTATAATGCTATTCAGACTATTCATAATTTGAATTTGAGATATGTGATAATATATGAAGAGACAAAATGTGATTGTTAACTGAAAAAAGTACCTTTTCCTCTGGTAACACAAAAGGTGTAACATTGAGCCAATCACAGTTAGAAGGCAGGAGACTCAGAATTCAAAAGAGTCAATAACAGTGTTCGGTCCATTCTGACTGGTTTTCATTTAGATAGCCAGTCAGAATGTGCAACAGAAGTGCAACTTTACATAAAAATGCTGACCATCACGTACCTCTCCTATTGTTGTCAAGAAAACGTACTGCCATTCCCAAAACCCCACCAAGCCAGCCAGGCTACGCTAATTTGATCAGCATTGTATGTCAAGGTCACCCATTGCGACATTGCGACTTTGTTCTTACTAGTGAGAATTCAATTCGAATGAGTGAAGATTGTACCCTTACTACTAAGAATTCAAGTCCGCCGAGTGAAGCTAAGACCATTTAAAGCTAAAACGGCTAGCCATATATTGTGTGGTTTCTCTCCACTCCGTAGCATGGCTTTGGTTTAAAATGTTTGAATTATGCCTAGAAAGAGTTTTACCCGTGGGATATGATTGATGTCTGTCTGGCATATATTTATGAGTCTATTTTTACATCTCTGCCTGAATCTGGCTTTAAATGATATCTGTCAAAAGGGAAATTGCATTCCATCAAAGAAATCCAGCAATACAGAGATTGAAAAATGGTTTCCACGGCGACGTACGACTGACAGTTATGCGCTGAATAGCAACGACAATCACAGAGTCCACGCATGGAACGAAACATGACACCAACGACATGGACAGGACAGGGTCGTTGCTATGGTGTGTTCCCAGCCGCCCAACGGTTCCGTGTTCGATTCCCTCATGTCGGCCGCTTGCCATGTATGGGCGTTCCTGAGCGGGTACCCCATAACCCATACCTTGACAATCACTACCTCCGTCTGAATTCATTGGGAGACACTTTGACTAAATGTGTCTATAGTAGCAATGCCTAAAGTAGTAGCATTTAAAGTAGTAACGACTGATTCAGAAGGTTCTCACTGTGAAACACTTTGACTAAATGAGTTGATAGTAGTAACGTCTATAGTAGTAGGGTCTATAGTAGTACTAACGACTGATTCAGAAGGTTCTCACTGTGAGACACTTTGACTAAATGAGTTGATAGTAGTAACGTCTATAGTAGTAGGGTCTATAGTAGTACTAACGACTGATTCAGAAGGTTCTCACTGTGAAACACTTTGACTAAATGAGTTGATAGTAGTAACGTCTATAGTAGTAGGGTCTATAGTAGTACTAACGACTGATTCAGAAGGTTCTCAATGTGAGACACTTTGACTAAATGTGTCTATAGCAGTAACGTCTATAGAAGCAAAGTCGATAGTAGAAGCGTTTAAAGTAGTAACGACTGAGCAGAAGGTTCTCATTGTAAGACTTGTCGGGTAGATGAAAGCCGGGGGGTTGGGGTTAGGAGGGGCTGGGTGGAGGTGTGCAGGTAGTTTTCCCTAAATGCCCCGTGTTTTATGTCATGCAAGTGGTCGGGCGTACTGAGCGCGTGCAGAGCGAGTCAGGCGGCGGCGGCGCTAATGAACTGGCAGAGACATTATGCTAATGGGCGAGAGAAGCTTGTTAGGTCACCGAGGCGCCCTGGGTTAAGCCGTGACGCGGGCGAGACCCCGCACGGAGCCCCCATTAATTGAAGCTTGCGTTAGGAGGACCCAAGGTGCGGATTCAGTCAAAACCTTTGTGAATACAAAACGATTTTTTGTTTATTTTTTTGGCGGAACACTTTGGCTGGTCTGTTTATTATTAATGTTGCTTTTGTGAGGGATGATAAAAGTCCATTTAGCTTTGAGTTAAGCAGGCGCCCGCGGGCCCGGGTGCTGGTGACGGTGAGTGCTCAGGTTTCACTTTGAACAGCGCGGATTGAAGGACCTGCCGTGGAGAGGGAAGGGGACTCAGTGCCCCTCCATGGAAAAGATGAATGCATTTTTATTTTCACAGCAACGTATTTGACGCAATGCTCAGCCAAACGTTTAAGTACGAAACCTTTAAGAACAGTGATGGTTCGTGAGACTCTACTCATTAGCACTGGTTTGTGTACCTTGTTCCTCTGCTGTGTGTTTTGACCGCTTTGATAGGAGTGGAGAACCGGAGGGGTTTTCACTTTTGATTAGATATTCCCTTTATGTTGTGGATTTGCTTCACCCTTTGGTCAATTCAAGTCTGGACACAAACAGAATGAGATATCAACAACCAATTAAATTCCTCAAAACATTTTTGGACGTAGTGTCTAAAAAATATATAAAATGAAGGCTAAAATACTTTAGATCATGGGGCCAGGATAGAGGTCACGGTGTTCGGTTTCCAAGGTCCTGGGTTCGAACCCGACCACAGTCTACCTGTAGGCATCCATAAAGACGATACCCTAACCCCTACCTTCTTCTTAACGACGTCCATCTAAAATAATCCCCTGTTAGTCGCTGTAGACACAACTGGCCGCTGAATGACTAAAGGGTTGCATAGTAGTTAAAAAGATGATAGTGTTGAGAAAACGGTGGCCTGGCTTTCACACCCCGACGAGACGAGACAATGGAGAGGAAAGAAGGAGCATCCTATAAAAACACTTAAGGCCCTTGGGGTCCTTCTTTGGTCCTGCCCCGGTGCCGCAATCCTGTTTCCATGACCCCCCCCCCCCCCCACCAGCCCTGCCATGTGAGTAACCACACATCAGCAGTTCACTGCCTAAGCACATGCCGCCGTAAATACAGCACACAAATGAAGCCGTTAATCAAACGTTTACGGAACCTTTCACCATGTCAATATGCATTAGCCGCTGACTGATCACCATTTGTCTAATTAATCAATTCCCCACCTTCAAACTCATATGCAATTAATTCCCTGATGAGCAGGTTCACTGCACAGCGCCCCCCCCCCCACCCCCCCCGCGCTCGGACATAAATCTTCATCCTCTGCAGCGATCGGAGAACAGGCGGCCGGCGGTGTCAGACCGGCATGTTGGTTATTTTGTACAAAGAGATGAACAGATGGTGGAAGAATGCAAAGCTAAGGCAATCAGAAGAAAGCTCACTGGTCGATAGTGAACATTCGCACTGTGGATATCCATAGACATCACTCAAGCACCCACGCGTACACACTCCCGCCCATGTTTACGTAAATACAAATACAATGTGTGATTTGTGTTGACTTGTCGATGAGGTCCGGTATTTACTGATCAGAATTGTTGCAGGAATAGAGAGAAAAAACTCTATTGATCAATTCCCAAATAAATAATAATCATAGAAAGAACCTCTCCACGGGAAAGAGCTGCTGTTGGTGGCCCACCAAGAGCTTTGAATAGAAGGGAATACGCTCCCAGAGGTGAGCCCCCAGACGGTTTGTTCATTACTTCAGTTCTGCTCTCCAACTGGTTGCGGGCCAGTGTGCTTTACTGGAGAGCGTTCAAACCACCTTGGTTTTGAATTTCATTGAATGAATCAAAGCAAAACCCCCCCCAAAAAAATCAAAAACATGACGGGCATCTGCTCTCCCGTGGCCTCTGCCACCTCATCTTTCTACTTTCTCTTTTCTCTCCACCCCCACCCTCCGTGCGCCTCTCTTCTGGTGCTCCTACTCGTTCGATCGAGTGTCTCTCTGGTGGTATGGTGTTTTGGCTCGGCTCCCAGATAAGAGAGTGGTGTTGCAGCACCAGCAGCAGCAGAAACAGCCCAGGGAATGTAGAGGGAGCACTTATTACAGCCCGTGTCTCCCAATCAGGGAGGCTTCAAATCCCAATGACTGCACCCTCTACCGCACACTCTTATTCGCGAGATGCATGCGAACGCACACACAAACACACAAACACAGGAGTGAGCGGCACCCACCCACACATACACAAGCACGCAAACACAAGCACACAAAGTGCGCGGCATAGCAAGAGATAAAGCCAGGCACACGCGCACACACACAGACACACGCACACAAATACATGCGCAAACTCACACATGCACAAAACCATCAAGACAATTACATTCACAAACCCACACGCTCACACGCTCACACACACACGCCTTATCACACACCATGCCTAGATCTCAAGGTGTCAGGAACTATAGCACCCCAACCTTCACCTGGAGGTTAAACACTTTCTTATCTGGTTCCCAGCACCATTCATGTTTCAAACACTCACTGCCTGTACTAGGACGGAGGGAAAAGCCGTGCTGCACTCTGAAAACAGGGCAAATACTGCACAGAGCGAAAATGCAATCAACAACATAAACAAAACACAATGCAAAATCAAACCCTGAATCGTTTTGTTGCTGGAGGATGAGGAGCGTGTGGATGTATGGATGAACAGACAGATGTATGAATCGATATGTGTATAAATGGAGAGATGGACACTTGTTTGGTGCAGTCTTACAGGTCGGTCTATAAATAACTAATCTGAAGTCTGAAGGCAGACAAGCTCAAGTCTGGGCAAACGGGGAGTTTCGCTTTCTCATATTTGCTTCGACCAATCAGGTTACTGAATCGTGGATCTGTAAGCACGAAATTGTCTATTGACAGCAAACACACACTCGGCCAGACATAGTGAACAGTAAAAGAGGGTCTTTGAGGGTTCAAATCATTTCTGTCTATACCACTGTAGTAATACACATACTAACATCTTCTAGAGCTTTGTCTACTTTCACAAATCAGTTTCTCTTTGGATAAATATCTCAGAAACGCAGAACAGAAAATAATGAGTGACTCCGCCCCTTCATGACTGGTGTGTGTCGATGTTGGTGTGACTTACGGTCATGAAGCCGTCCAGTAGACCAGAGTCAGGTTTGGGTGGGGCCTGCAGTCGTTCCATGGACCACTTCTCTGTGATGGAGGCGACCTGGCTGTTCTCTGTGTTGAGGATCCTGAAGCCAGTCATGTTCACACCACTGAATCGGTAAGGCTCTACGTCGAGAGCAAACAGATCCTGCGTGGGGTGGGGAGGAACGATGAGCACGAAGTGTAGAAGGGAGTAAAAAAAGACACACTTTGGTTTAATTAGTAGTTAATTAATAACTTCTGACCAGGTCTTTGTTAATAATAGCACAAGATGGGAAGCCTTATTAGCAGGAATTATTGGAATATTGTTAATAATGAATCAAGTAGGGAGGACACGGAACCCAGTTGACATGAGATCACAACAGAGAGTCAAATGAAACTTGGCAGAAAATGGCTGCCATATGCAGCCTCATTTTGGCTTGGATGTAGCCTCCAACAGCGGAATTATCTTTCTCTCTGTCTCTCTCTATGTCTGTCTGTCCCTCTCTCGCTCTTTCCCTCCCTCAGGTTTGAATTATATATACTTTTCATCTGCTTGCGAAAACCAGTGGGATATTTAATTATCTTGCATAAATTGACCTACTGCTGTGAGTTGTTGTGAAATATATATATTTATATATATTATACATTTATATCAAAATAAACCAGTGGAGGATTCATTTTAACCTGAAAACAATACGTACCCACTGATAAAGAGCTTAGACAATTGGGGAACAAAATGGGCAATGGGCAGAGAGAGACAGATAGATAGCAGAAGAAGAAAGAGAGATAGAGAGCAGAGGAAGGAAGAGAGCGAGGGCAAGAGAGAGAGAGAGAGAGAGAGAGAGAGAGAGAGAGAGAGAGAGAGAGAGAGAGAGAGAGAGAGAGAGAGAGAGGGAGAGAGAGAGAGAGAGAGAGAGAGAGAGAGAGAGAGAGAGAGAGAGCGAGAGAGAGAGCGAGAGGGATTGATTTGTACTATTTCCTGTGGTTTACAAGAAGAAAGTGTGAAACTTCAAGAGAATGATCTAAATAATGTGCCTGGGACGATATGTGTGTGTTTGCGGTGTGTGTGATTATGTGTATATTAAAGGATTTGTAAAGAAAGAAGATATGAGTGTATTTGTGCATGCATGTGTGTTATGTTATGTGTACACACCTATTTTGCTTGTTTGCAGGGTAAATGATGCGAGTCGAAATGATGATGTGTACAAAATGATTGAGAGGGAGAATCAGATAAAGTGGAAGAGGGAGATATATATTAAGTATATGTATAGAGAATGAGAGAGAGAGAGAGAGAGAGAGAGAGAGAGAGAGAGAGAGAGAGAGAGAGAGAGAACGAGAGAGAAGTGTGTGGCAGTGTTTAGCAAACAAGTGTAGTCTTCTGTAAGTCCTTAATGACATCTCAACACATGTCACACTGTATTTCAATAGAAGAGTCGTGCAACTCATATGAAAACCAATCACTTCAAATGCCTTGCTGTCGCTGCGTAACACTTGCATGCGACTCATGTGTTCATCTTTTTATTGCTTAATCAGCAATGTCTTTCAGTGAAGTATGATAACATCCTGAAGCTTTGATTAACAAATGGAACTTAAAACACCCTGGCTGACCGAGAGGATGGCGTTGTGAACGGCGACCGAACATCAGATGCCACGCCGGGAGGAGAAAATAAAAACAGAAAATAAAAGATGGCTTGTGTAGGGAATCAAAGATGGAGGCGCGTCTCAGGCTGGCTTCTCGGGGAACGACAACACGTCTCCACAGTGGGTATGGAGATTAGAGCAGCGGCTGATGAAAAAGTCAGTGTGCTGCAGAAACACAGCGCAGGACTCCCATACACTTACCAGTGTGGTGAAGATAAAGTGATAATACTCTGTCATCATTCCCATGGCAAGAGCCTGTGTGAAAGAGAGAGGGAGGGAGAAGGAGAGGACAAGAGAGAGAGACAGAGGGAAAGACGGGGGGAGGAAATAAAAGAAGAAAGATGGGAGAGTGAGCGACCAGTAATTGAAAGGGGGTTTGATAAAAGATGGCACAGCAGTGGACAGTGAGGTTATGCATCTTTACGACGGCCCATAATGTGTTTTTTCTTTCTTGCTTATGCCGTTGTATGCGTCCTTCTTTGTGTCTGTGTGCCTGTGTGTGTGTGTGAGTGTGTACCTAGGAGAAAAAGGCATTTTTATCAAGCCACCCACCCAGCTATCCTCCATCAAGCAACATAATTTGTTTTCTATGCGACTTTTCGATAACGGTAAAGTAATGCCATTCTATTTAGAAATACGAAGCCAGACCCATATTTTGATCTATCATCAGCTAGCGTGCGTGTGTGTGTGTGTGTGTGTGTGTGTGCTGTGTGTCCGTGTGTATATAAGTGCGCCCCGGTGTATGTGTGTATGTGTGTGAGTGGGATGGCTGGCTGGCTGCATGCCACCCCTATTTAGGCTCCGTAGTGCTGTTGTCAAAACCAGATGGGCCCGGAGCACCCGGCTGAGCCCCGGCCCGCTGTTCCGCGGCCGCGCTTCAGCCATTATGAATCACAGATTAGGAGTGGTGGCTGGGCCAACGGACAGGATGGGTAACCAGGGCAAACCAACGGCCACTGTCCCTGTGTATACCCAGCCGAGGTGTCAGGTGGACACTGCACTATATACTGGGGGAGCGGAAAACAAATTGCAGATTCCATTTTCGGGAGAGATTCGCCATTATAAGTGCGCTGCTGTTTATAGCTAATTGTGTAGTGTCCGTAATAAAACACAAAAAAAGGCCATGTTTACCTTTTTTCGTAGGCACCAGAACATCTTTATAGTACATTGCTCTTAAAGTGCTTCCTGGGTGTACGACAAAATGTAATTTAATATATGTGTATGTTTAACTGGGTCTGTGTTGAAAAAAATGTCATGGCCAAATGAGGGAAGAAGGATCCATTTGTTTCAATGAAGGGTTGAGGAGGGAGGGCATCCTCCAAGACTCTGCACCAACGGGTATGAATAATTTTGAATCCTATAATGTGACACACACCACTGATATTTGGTGTGTGTCACATTATAGGAATATCAGAGCAAGACTGTCTGTCATTACCTCCGATTAGCCACGGAGTCTTCAGACGTTACTAATGATGGCAGTCCTGACCTTCCCCCAGCCATCCCCCTGCTCTGGGATGGATTAAACACCCTGTGAGGGTAGCAAAGCACTGGGCTGAATCATGTTGTCTTTAATATTTGATCATCCCGGCGACGAGGAGGAATATGTAGCTTGGGTTCAAAATCAAGCCGCTTAATTCCCGTCTCACGTTAGATGACCTCATCCCATCGTTTGGAGATAAAGCGTGACAGCATCCTCGTCGCTTTGATGGAGCGTATGACATCATCGCATCGATTTTGAAACGATGAGATGATGTCATCGTTTCTGTCGGCATTGGCGTTAGGACAAGCATACATTCAGGCAGGCAGCCACACACACACACACACACACACACACACACACACACACACACACACACACACACACACACACAAACACACAAACACATGCATGTGAACGAACACCCATATCTACCTGTTTCAGGATCCCTGCGACCATTTCATGGCCGCAGTCGAAGATGATGTGGAACTCCTTCCCCCGCTTCATCTCCTTCAGCAGGGGTTTGGCGTCCTTTGAGTCCGTGGGCAGCTGTCGTATCTTTAGTCGGATGTTGTATCGAGACGGGGCCTTGATGAGCTCTTGTAGTCGAATCAGCCCTGTAACAGAAAATAAATTATGACGGGTGAAAAACTGAAAAAAAGAAAACAGTGTGGACTCAACAAGTTTCTCCAGAATAAAAATGACTCACGCTTCTCGGGCTGAGCTCCCCATTCATTTAGCAGATTGAAGATATGGAAGCTGAAGAAATATGTTTTGTGTGCGTTTCAAATTAATTCCACTTGTGTTTCCGTTTTCCTTAACCACCCACAGCCTGGCTCATATTCCCAGCTCATTTTCTACCCACAGATCAACACGTCTCTCTCTCTGTCTCTCTCTTTCTCTCTCCCCCCGTTTCCTTTAGTACATTTTATTATATTTTCTCTTTCTCTCTCCCCCCTGCGGCTACGAATTTCCCTGCCTGGCTGCTTCATCTGCAGACCCTACTCATATACAATATGCATATTATCGCCCGCAAAACACAAGCGGAAATGATCATATATCAATTCCATAAATAGTCATAGATCAATGTTTGGCCTGACATTCATCCTTCAACTTTCATACATCCATCATTCATTTGATCTCAGTGATTTGACGGTCTGTATTGATCTTCGTTATTGACCTCCGAAGGCCAATCAGTCACACGGAGGGAATCAGTGTAGTGGATCTTGCCGGCACAATTGAACAGGATCCCAAGCACAAATACGCCTGATAGATGTGCTGATATCCGGTAAATACATCTCTTCTCCTCCTTATTGATAGCTGGATCGATACACACTGCCTCCTTGACGTAGCTGGAATATCACTGAGCAGGTAACACAAAGCTTCCAGCACCGCTGGCATCTCTCTCTCTCTCTCTCTCTCTCTCTCTCTCTCTCTCTCTCTCTCTCTCTCTCTCTCCCTCTCTCCCTCTCTCTCTCTCTCTCTCTCTCTCTCTCTCTCTCTCTCTCTCTCTCTCTCTCTTTCTCTCTCTCTCTCCCCATGTATCTTTTTACCTACTACAGTCCCCAGCTGTTTGGCCCAACGTGTAATTTGTTTACTTCCTGTTTCCAGACGAGTGCACCTCACCGCACGACACCAGCTCACAGCTTCTGCCAGGTAGCAGGCCCATGGTGAGCTGAGAGCGGGACTCCTGGCCCAAAGCAACCATAAATACATGAAAACATCCCAAACCTGCTCCCCCCCCCCACAGACACACACAGACACACACGCTCTTCAAAACACATGGTGTCTTGGGAGGTGCATGGGTACGTTCGTGTGTCTGTATGGAAGTGTGTGTTTGTTTGTGCTGGAGTCTGTGCGTGTGTGTGTGTGTGTGTGTGTGTGTGTGTGTGTGTGTGTGTGTGTGTGTGTGTGTGTGTGCATGTGAATAACCGTTATTCACAGACACGCTTGTTTATGGGTGCTGGTGGGGCTTGGTGATGTCTGCGTTTGCTGGGATGTTTCAGGCGTACGCTCAGCGTTGCGTGCCGCTGTCGGAGGGTAAACCTACGGCCTTCTCCCCCGGAGTTGCAATCTCCGCTCCACGCTTAGTTAGTTAACATCGATAAAGCAACCTGACACCTGTGACTGGCCCACTCACTCATCATGAACACAATTCTCTCTCTCTCTCTCTCTCTCTCTCTCTCTCTCTCTCACCCTGCCTTCACCACTCACTCCTCTGCTGCCATTCTGCATGGGTGATTCCCCCCCACTACATTCCCCTCTCGCTACAGGCTACACGTCGGAATTCAATAAGGTAGCGTGGGATTTGGGGGGGGGGGGGGGGGGCGTTGTGTGAGATCCCAATTGCCAAAAGAGAAGGAGGTCGGGGGGGGGGGGGGGGGGGGGGGGGGGGGGGGTTGTCAGTGTCGATCAGCGGTGAATGTGTTTAATGGCAGGCGACCGCTCCAGGATCCATATTTAACTCCACATGAATATTTCATCCGCTCTAAGCATTTCTTAGAGGGGGGCTCGTCTGGGGGTCTCCTGAGCAGAGCGAGAGCAGAACCTACTGCCTGTGATAAATATCCTGGAGAGGGGAAACAGCTTCTCCGGCATTAAACCGCCCCTTCTCCTCCTCCACCTCCCCCACCTCCTCCCCCTCCCCCTCCTCCTCCATGGCCCGCCGCCGTTACCGACGACGACGGGCATGAGCGGAGCGGTGCTCTGACTGCGGCGAGGCCGCTCCATCATCGGTGCCGCCGCTGACACTAATGCGATTTCCCCCCGGCCGGCCCGTCCCTGCGCGGCGAGAGGGGGGTTTAACGGCTCGTGAGTCGCCCTGTGGCGGATGCTCTGGCGGGGGGTCAAAGGTTTTATGATTCCACCCCCATCCCCAGCCCCCCGCCCTCTCCCCCCCCCCGGCATCCCCTACTTCATGCCTCTATATTTGTATATTTATACATTCGTTCTTTATTCATTTGTTTATTTGTAAGTTCAAATGGGGCTCAGGATGCACGTCGATAGAGGGCCCAGCCTCGGAAAGATACAGAAACATAACAAATATATTTCTTTGGGTTTAATATTCGGACTACGTTTCCTGCTTGGCAGATCAATCAGCGTTTTTCCTCGAGCCGTTTCGATGAGACACTGAGGCAACGTTGAGTTGTTTACACACCTCATCGCACGTCATCACACATCATCCTCTGTTGCTGAGCACGGCCTGCATTCACATTCAACCGCGGAACGTGTGAAGAGGCGAAACGCGGGTTTTGAGTGAATCCGAAAATAATCACAAGGTCCGAAAATAAGCACAAGGTTTTCTGTTGTGAGGGTTCACTAAGCCAGTTACAATTCACCACATCATGTCTTTTTAACACAATTGATGTACATTTTTTTGTTATGAATCACTGAGATTCCTTATAATAAATTAAAATCTGTGAGGTTTTAGAGAAGTGTGGAGTATGGAGGAAAGAACGTAACTACTACAATCAACTCCAATGCGTCCCTATATCTAACCCACAACAGGGCAACAAGGAAGGGATTATAGTAACAGGGTTTCAGTCTGTACGTGCAAGTGTGTTGATATTCATCTCGAAATACATATATATATATATCGTGCACTATACCCGTACATGCAACATGACATCCAATAAACGATCACCTGGCTTGCATTAGCTCAACCCACCCCAGCAGAAATGATGAACTGAAAGGATGGCCCGGCCAGCCACTCTCGAAACAATCTGTTGAGTGGCGGTGGAGCATATGATGGGAGTGGGACGGCTGGGGTACACCACTCGCTCATCAATTGGAAGCAGATTACTAGAGGGTCCCGCGACCGCCAGTACTTACTCCGCAGAAGCTCACTTACAGCTTCTCAAGTATACTGAAAAGACACTGCAGTGTGTACAAACACTAGGTCGTATATGATACCTTAATAGGACTTGTGTAGTTTAAAGAAGGCTTTCACTGAAGGAAAATCTCTACTCCCTACACTATATTGGAGTCCTACCGGCATTAGTGATGTTGATGTGAGATATACTGCTGTGAACCTTTACTCAAAACACAATAATACTTGTGATTTAGGAATTGGTATCTTAGTATCTATTTAGTGCAGCACAATTAGGATTTTTGAATTGTAACATTGGTTGAGAAAACATCTCAAAAAGGGTTAAAAAAGAGACTAATAGGATCAGCATGTCAACTTGAAGCGATTGGGGTGATCGGAGCCCACGGCGGATGAGGTGGAGACGCTCTGGGGGCTGGATCCTAAGGATGGCGTCAGGAGACGGTTGCCATGGGAACCCTGCCATGAACTGCTCATTTAGGCTAGCTCGTCTCCTCGCCGCGCCATAACTCTAAAAATAAGACGTAAATGTGTCATGGCTTGTTGTGTCGTGAGGTGATTGGAGTGTTCGTCTGGTGTTCCCAGTCTGCACACACGCGTGCCCGGCCCCTCCCTCGTGACCTCATCAGACATCCCGGCGGCTGAAGTAAAGCGATGTGGAAGAAGCGGCGTATGGATTGTTGTCCACGCCTGTGGAGCTCTGCAGCAGAACTGGGGTTTCTCCATCTGTTTGTGTCATTATAAAGTTGAGCTGTCATAGAAGTCCCATTATGGTTATCGAGTTGATCGTCTTCTCCCTTGGTGGTCGGAGGTATAGCATGACGGGAGGCGCAGTGTCTCAGCGCTCCTTTTTCTCGTAGGCTACCTATCTCATATTTCTCCGGTTGTCGTGTATCTCCCTCTCGTTGTGTTATCTGTTGGTTTTTTTGTTCTTTTGTGTGTGTGTGTGTGTGTTTTTTTATTTTTAAAGGAAATGGGGTTTAACATCGGCAACAGTGTCGTATAATGACAAGTTGTGGGATTTACCCGTGGGAATTATACAATAACATGAGCGTTACGCTACACGGGGCTCTCGGATCTGCTGCCCAAGCATGCTGCCCTGCCAAAACGAAATGGAAAATCATGCGCTTCGAGCCGTTTCACAAAATACAATTGTTTGAGGACAGATGGGGGAGGGCTGGGGAGGCTCCATCGTCACAGCTCCTTCCCGGAGGCCCCGGAGATGTTTTCTATCCCTCGCTGTCCAACACCACAGTCATCTCCACCCCTCTCCACCCGGGTCACCATTGTTAACAACCCCTCGTTTACAATGGTGACCCCGTTGGAGCTGTTTGAGGGTCAACGGCGAAATCTCATTTCCTTCCTCAAAGACAGGAAATCAAGTCTCTATTAACCCCCATTGTGAACCAGCTATGTCCACTTCACACCTTAATTGTACGGGGTGCTAGGTTCAGCCTGCAAATCAATTGGCTGCTCGGAGCAGCCTACGCTACTGCATAAACCCATGTCATCAAAACACACGCCTGTGGATATGTGGGAGTCTCACATACACATGTATTCATTCCAAAGAAATACAATCCTTTTAAAAAACACTAAAAAGACACGTTGTTCAAGGTTCTGCCTAAATTAAGATTGCAAACACAAAAACATCATCTTTGGGAAACACAGTATGAGTTGGAATGTGTAATTAATATAGTCATACGTTTATTTTTTCCAGCTCCTTCCTCTCCTCAATTACTTTAAAACGCATCCAGTGGGAATTTCCACATTCTATGATTTTATCATCATTAGTGAATATACTACTGGACGCAGATGAATATATTAACATTGACTCTCCCCGCTGTTTTCTTGCTTGCCATGCATATTCATCGGGAGGAACCACCATATGTAGCTAACGTAAATCCACCATATGCCTCTGCTGCAGTGTGACATGTTCAGTAGGGCTCCTTAAAATGAGAGCATCATCTGCCCTGAACACTGAATATATCAAACACAGACAATACACTGCAGAGGGTGAGTGTGTGCCAGAACAGGCCCTAAGTGTGTGTAAGCATGTGTCTGTGCAGGCATGCATGTGTCTGTATCTATCTGTATGCATGCACGCATGTCTTTGCATATATCAACGCATGTGTGTATGTGTGTGTCTGTTTGTATGTGTACATTCAGGTATGTGTATACATGCACATGCGTCTGTATGCGTGTCCATGTGCGCGCCCTGGCATGTGTGTGTACACACAAGCATGTGTGCATGTCTGTGCACTGTGCATGTGCGCAGCCACGTGTGTGTGTGTGTGTGTGTGTGTGTGTGTGTGTGTGTGTGTGTGTGTGTGTGTGTGTGTCTGTGTGTGTGTGTGTGTGTGTGTGTGTGTGTGTGTGTGTGTGTGTGTGTGTGTGTGTGTGTCTGTGTGTGTGTGTGTGTTCATGTGTGTGTGTGTGTGTGTGTTTGCGTGCCAGTGTCTAGGTGTGTGCTGCACCGAGCTTGGGGACACCTGGCAGAGCTCTGCGCAGGCTGCTGCCCCCCCCGACCCCCGGCATATGGCTCATGTACCGGTCCTGCTGGGTCGCTTGCCGCATGCTGTCCTGACAGAGGGACGTGGGAAGGGGGGGCGAGGTGGTGGCGGGTGGGAGGGGGAGGAAGTTACACTACACTAGCTCCACCAAGGTCTTTCTCCCTCCTCTGATGCACATTAAATGTATCTTCCATTATGGCCTTGTAATCCAGGCCAGGTGTTTCAATTCATGGAACGGCTGGCTTTCTTTACGAGTACATTCGTCGCGTATATGGCGACATAAAAAAATATCTTTGGATGTAACGCAGCTAGTGATTGAGCGCCAACGAGTACGAGAGAGAGTTGGTCTCACTTCTTAAAGGGCAAGGTGTAGGTGGGAGAGCCCTCGGGGCTGTAGCAGCATTTTTTTAAATACTCTAACCTGATTTGTGGATAACGTTCCAAATTTGTACATTATGTTCCAGCAATGGGACAACTCTGCTTTTAAATAGTTCTGAATCAATGCGCTTCACGTCCAACATTAAAAGAAGGTAGGCAACCTCTGCTCCGCCTCGGCCGGTTCACCCCTCCCCCCACCATCGTACATTATTTTCAACATACAGTGGTTTGTTCCGCACGTGCGTGTCCTCGCAGCCTTACCGGTGCTGTCGTCGTAGACCACTGTGACGGTCTTCCACTTGAAGAAGTGTACCAGGTCCAGGATGGCCCGGCTGAGCGAGGAGAAGTCCGGGAAGAGGCTGACGTAGAACACATCCCGGTTGTCTGACACCTGGTGCTTCCACTTTGTCTGGATGTGGGGCACCCCCAGGGCGTTGCAGATGGACTGGACCGCGTTGGCCGACGAACTGTGAGAAGGACCAAAGATGGCCGCCACCCCTAAAGACAGCTGATCGCAGGCTGAAGGAAATAAAAATGTTGGTCATTGTTTAGTACAGATGTGGCTTCCACATGGGCTACAATGTTTTTAAGGTGAATACAAATCATTTATCTTCTTAGTTTTATCTTCATTGTATGTGTTCCATGTGTGATTACATTTGGTGTTTTTGTAAATGAATAAATCAACACATCATGCATTTGACGCGAAAATGTAATCAATTATTTGTCAACAGATATTGTATACTCATTTTAGTCATTCATGAAGTTGAAAAATCACATATTCTGCGTAAGATAATTAAAAAAAAATCACATTTGTTTTTCTTGGATGTATCTGAGAATAAGCAAGCTAATTTAAGACATTATGCTCTGGTAACCTTTGATTGACATTTAATGTAATCTATTCCATTTAATAGTAGATTTACTTCACTTATCAGTCAAATTAAGTTTTGCCATGAAATATGAATCGACAATTACAGGCAAAAGAGAAATAAAAAAATGCAGTCAATTTCAGGTTGTCTCACACAGTTGTTCCAAAAATACAGCCAGACGATGGCCCGTCATAACTCATATTCCCTGTGTCTGTGCCCTCTAGCTCACTCATTTGATATCTGGGAGTTGCCTAAATCACTGGGACATGGTGTAATGGCCCATAATTGATAAGAGACTCGAAATGTCAGCCTGATGCATCCACAAAACTGATCGCTTATAGCACTTTATAGGCTGTCTCCAGGGGCCAAACAGGTCTTTGAATTACCGCCACTGAGTCATTACCTGAAACCAATCAATTTGCTCTGTTTACATTCAAAGTGCCTCGCAGTCTCTCCCTCGTCTGATTATAATTGTTCCAATCTTAGCCACCACAGCTCACAGCTCACAAACAAGGGACGCATTTGCATTGTAAAGCAGGCGGGTTCGTAACAGGCAGCCCAACCGCGACGCAGAACTACACACGCACACACACTCATCAGATCCCCACCTTTCCTGGAGGCCTCAAAGCTGTCGTAGATGTTTATCCTCTGGATGTCGTACGTGAGGGTGGTGTTGGGGAGGAGGGTTCGGTTCCTGTTGATTGTGTTCAATGCAAATTTAAAGGCTAGCTCCTCTGCACCTGATGGCGCACTCTCCACGGACTCAAATATACCACCTGTAAGGGAGAGAGAGAGGGAGGGAGAGAGAGAGAGAGGGAGTGAGACCATAGTTGAGTCATGGGAATCCAAACGTTTGTTTGATGGAATCAGGCGGTTAAACATCTCTGCGATCCTTCTGCTTAGAGCCGAACAGCCCCAGTCTCAACTATGTAGTGCAATCGCTCTGTATGAAAGCCTCTCGATTTGAAGGTACAACAAGAGAGCGACTTTCATATATTTGTACTCCCATCCATCGTGGGCCTCACATGGGACAAACCCGTGCATCAGAAATGTGATCCATGGATGTTACAGTAATACAAAACACTCTAGCAGCAAATCTCTTAAGAACAACGTACAGAGAGTCAAAGCGGTGTGGGCTCCACATCTCCGGCTCTCCAGTGAATACTTCTGGCAGACGGCAGCGAGAATAGAGAGGAAACCGGGACAGTTGATGTTGTGAATGTGTGCGCATCCGTGTGGGTGTTTGTAATGTGCGTATGGTTGTACAATATGTGTGTGTGTGCGTGCGTGGGGTTGCATTGTGTCTGTGTGTTTTTGGTTGGTGTGTGTGTGTGTGTGTGTGTGTGTGTGTGTGTGTGTGTGTGTGTGTGTGTGTGTGTGTGTGTGTGTGTGTGTGTGTGTGTGTATGTGTGTGTGTGTGTGTTTGGTGGGCATGTGTGTGCGTGTGCATGTGTGTGTGTGTGTGGCTTGGGTGAATGGTTTGGAGGGTGGGTGGGGGTGGTTCTGAGATCAATGCGTTCAGATTGGCCAGTGGATCAATCACTCACGCCCTTGGGGAGCGCTGGAGCGCAGCAGTGAGAGATTGAAGTGTTTTGTTTGGGTTGGCCCTATTGGCCGGCCCCTGCTGGCTCAGTGTCGACTCACTTCCTTTATTTACTCCTAGTGCACTAGTCCAGAGCACTCTAATGGTCTGCTCCAAGTCGACAAACAATCTATACACGCCGCAGCCCAAAAGCTAGTCCTCAGATCACCAGAGATTTTCGGGAAAAAGATACAAACGTACCTAGACACAAATCTTGCATTGAAGTCTGGGCACATGCCGCAACGCAGCGGCAACACGGGAATTATAATCATCTGTTGTGCGGCATTAATAATTTGGCTCAAGTATTGTATAGACCAGTCATAAAAAACACTAACAACAACAAGACAACAACAGCAGTAAGACAGTTGGAGCACCGTGGACGGCAGCCACAGGAGAAGCAGAGCAAGAAGAAGATTATTTTTTAAACTTTTTTTTTCATTAGTATTCATCTCATGAGAGATCCCTACTTTGCATGCAATAATGAGTTTGAAGGAATTAATAAGCATCAGTTAAGCAGGATGTATTATAATTGGAAGCTGAGTGCTCAGAAACGCTTCCGTTCACACGCAAGGAAGCGGTGTTTCCTGCTGTGAATGTCTACTCGGGCTCCATGGGAACGAATAAATAAAAGGGGTTGACGAATGCAGAGGACGGAGGAATTAGAGTGGACGTTAAACTCCCGTCTAGCATGGTGATTGGCTGAGGAGAGTTGTTCCTGAGTAGGGAATATTAAAGTCGGAGGTTTGTTTATGAGCAACTTGTCCGCCAATAAGGGGGGAAACTCGGGCGACAGCTAACGCTACGGGCTGTACTGCCCGGGAGAGGAGGCAGCGGTGGGGGACATGTTATCAGGGAGATGGCTATCATGACATGGAACTGTGAAGATTGGGCAATTTAAATACATCCAATTATTCACAATTGGTGTAGACCTCCCAAAAACAACAACAGGTTTTTGGTTGTTTATTGCAGCTACCTTTATTTTCTGCAGTCAAAATGAATACAATTGACTAACTAATAGCATGTGGCATATAGAAGACAATCTTGATAAAAGGCATGTTGCCGGGTCCAAAACAGTATCAATTTCACTATTAGCTTTCACTCCATTTATTGTTCTAATATAGCATTAGAAACATTTGTGTTATTGTAGTAGCAAACACTGCAAATAGTCTTTCCTGTGAAGACATATAAATCTCGGGTCTCTTTTAGTTACTCACAAAGGCATTCTAAAGATGCTGTGTTGTTCCTCCCCAGAGAGTGAACCATTCTGTAAAGTAGTCTTCCATCACTCAGCTCTCGAGTTACAAGGGATCGGAATGATTGACAAGTGCTGTCAAGCATTGCTGTATTGGGTCCCAAGTGACAATAAAGAACACACACACGTACACTCACACAAACACGCCCAAACTCACACGCAGACACACGCACACACAGACAGACAAACACAGAAAAACATACAAACACACACACACACGCACACACACACACACACACACACACACACACACACACACACACAGAGCCATACACACAGACAGACAAACACACACACACACACACACATACAAATACACACACACACTAATCCATTAAGGTTCCTCTCTGAACCATTCCGTAAACATGAGGTCTTTAAAGTCGAAAGCTTTGTCTTAATCAGAGCATCCATCCCACTCCTCACACATTCTAATCAATGGCCACCGGGATTTATTAATTATAACGTGGATTCCAACGTTGCGATCTATGAGATTGACAAGAAACGGAAGAACAACAACACCGGACCAGCTATTACAAAAGAAGCATGGGGCACTGTCGACACCACTTTGTGAATATTGAGCACAATTTGAGGTACCCCAAAAGTTAAACCTACCGGTAATCCTATTCCAACCTTGGAATGAAAGGTCTCGCTGGGTTTTGGTGAAAAAAAAAAAGGAACAAGGTTTTGTTTGGTTTTTATAGGAAATCAATATGTCCACTTAAAAGGCTTTAGCCCCCCTTTGCCGACCGAATGTCCTTCAGTAAATGACAAGTACTTATGTTGTTTGTTCGACAAGAAAATATGCCCTTCCAAACAATAAAAACAGGAAAGGGGAAAGCAGTCGTATAATTTAGTTTCATATTTTAAATTGGAAAGGTGCAGAGCTGGACCTTAATCACTCAGCGTTGCTGCTTATTCACGGTTTTAACTAAACATCAAAGGCCAGAATAACACCACTGTTTGTGGACGCTGAATTACCAAAATTGTCCAACACAAGGAGGTCTTTAGTGCTCCGACAGATACTCCCGAGGAGTTCACCAGCAATGTATCAGCTTAATCCTCCTCCATGAAGTGCTTCTTGTCTAATCCCTCCTCGCTGGACCATGACTGGCTGCACCCAGGTCCTCCCCCTGGTCCCTGACAGGTGCCAGCAAGCACACCAGACACCATCCATTTCAATCCCCGGCCCTCTGAAGGAACAGGGGGACGGGAATCATAGGGAACCACCCCGGCTACCTCTCATCGTTTCTGTTGAGTGGGGATTATTTATGAGGGCAAAATAGGGTGTTCTCCCCCCCCCCCCCCCCCCTTCACCATGACAACTTGACGATGCTTAGCGACATCAACATGGCGGTGCAGCCCAAAATACAAGTGTGTGTGCTCCATCTTTAACATGGAAGAGGCTGTGCTGGGCAGCCAGAGCGGAAGTAGGGGAGGGCAGGCACTTTAGTGTGGCCAAAAAATATATATATAATTGAGGGCAAGCAGTGTTTAGAGAGGAATTGAGAAGGAATAGAGTGAGGGTGGAGTATAATAATAATAAAAAAAAAAGGCTAATATGGGATTAAGGGTCGAGGTTGGAGGCAGAAAAGTAGCAACTGAGAAATAAAAAGGCTTGGAAAAAGAGTGGCTTGAGACAAAGGAAGAAGAATAAGGATGAGTGAGTGTACAACGTAATGGGGTAACTGCACGGTCTAACGGGGCCACTTTAAATACGAGAGCCCTTCCATTTGTGCAGACTTCAACTGCATTTTACAATTTATTGTATAAATGTTGCCATTAGTTATAGCATGAAGCCTGATGGATTCTAGTGGATACTAACATGAGGTCATGCGTATTCCAAAAATATTGTTTGAAGAAATAACTAGGGCTTCAAGAATTGGAATACTGATTAAAACCGTGTGGGTGCCAAAGTGCTTTGGAATGAATCCTGGGTGTACCAGACTATCAAATAATTAGCCATCAATCACTGCAGAAATGCCCTCAAACACCTATCTTTTCCGCTATAGGCCTACTACTTTTTTCAAAATACATTCTAATTTGGCTAACATTTGCCTGTAAGGAAGGTTACATTTGTATTGAGAACATAACAATGGATGACTGTGTCCAAAGCCGTTTTGTAACAGCGTCAAGTGGCCATTAAAATAACTGTTTCTCAAAGCACTTCTGCAATAGCTTCCATTTTCATCTCCAAATGACGTTCAAACAGCAACAAAAACACTTAGCTAGGTGTGGTAGCTACTTGTAGTCTAGGTAAAGACATCCAGCTCAATCTCAGCCAAATCAAATGTCAGCTTTTAGTGGTTAATTTAATTTTCTCTCTTATTCCTTTCCTTTCTACATGGGTTCAAACTGTCATATCACTGAAATCCCCCTACTCTGTTCTTGGCTTATCTCAGCAGGCTGTTAATGCTCTTCGGTGATCACTTTCTTCAGGAGAACAGTTTGTACCGATTCTGAAGGAGATCAACAGCACAGAGGTTCAAGGCTTGAGGGAACGGTTTCTACTGTAGGACACTTGGATTTGGACATTGTGGAAACTTCAGACGGTAGGACCACTGGAGAGTTGACACTAGGTTTCTTCTGTGTTTATTTTAACACTTATTTCCTTTTCCAAAACCCTTCCCTGCCTTTTGTCTAGTGTATTTATAACCTGACTGTAATTGTTATTTGTATTTTTGCATCTTGTCCAACAGCCATTTTTATAGTGGGCGAACCATATGCTGTGCATTGCTGATGTTTTTGAAGTGTACCTTATGTCTTGTCTTTACCAACAGTAATATGTAACTTTGGCTAGTTTGAAAAACGATTTAAATCTAAACAATAATGTTTCATTATTTATTTGATCACAGGGGTGTGGTTCCCGAAGGAAGTGCAGAGCCATGGTAAGATATTAGGTGAATATGTTGCTGCTGCGGAAAGATTTACACTCAGTATCCTCTTGTGTTTGAACCACAACTCTTTCTTGTTACAATCCCGACTATGTTCCCTGTACATCTTAAGGCAGACTGGGATTGCTGGGAGCCCGATCTACCGGACCACTGAATCACACAGCACACTGCACCTCACGATGCACACAATAGCACAGGCCGGCACGCACAATATCACACCGTTCTCTTTCACTTGTATTTATTTTCTTGTTTTGTGTGAAACCCTGTGACCAGAGACTGACCGGAGGAAAAGATGTTAGCGACATAGCGGATGTCTAATTTGCTTTCTTACTCCGCCGCGATGGAAGGTCTCAGACGAGCACAGGGAGGAGCCCTGATAAATGTCAGTGGTTCCCCGCCGTTGTCAAGCACTCACAGAGACAAAATGTCAGCCTCCCTACTCAGCATCTTGGCCATTGTGAGGCACTCGCAGACATCCAAATGCCAATGATTCCCTCGACAAACCACAGCAAGAGAGTCACACATTTCTTGGAAGTGTGGGGGGGAGGGTGGGGGGGGGGGTGGGGGAAGCGTGCCCCAGCCGAACCCATTTCAAAGACCCTGCCTGGACCATACAGCCATCGCTCGGGTATCTTCTCCTCCTCCATTACGATCCGTTGACCCACATCTGGAGTCACGCACCGGGTAGCAACAAGGCGGGAAAAAAATGACTAAGTCTCTCAGCATGTCTGGCCAGGTGCAGGTGAAAGACTCAGACATGGCGAGCCGGGTTAAGCTTCTTCACTTGGTTGCAGCTGTAAAAGTATGCTAGACGTCCACGTCGGAGCCAGCCAGCCGAGCACATGAACTCGTGCACAAGATACACACACCAGTATCCTCCTCGCCAGTGGCGCTGCCGAACGTTTCAGAAAGACACAATGAAAGTAGAGTAAAGTGCCGTCTGCACAGTCTCCCCGCAGTTTATCCTCCACTCCGCATAAACGCTGAGCTAATTCCCAGCTTGCTGATACGCACATCGAGGCTTGCTGAAAGAGTTCCACCCCAAGCAACACCCCCCCCAACCCCCACCACCACTGCCACCACCTCACGCACCCCATCATCAGAAGACACAGTGAGAACAGTGCCGCAAGTAAATCTTATTATGCTTCCCCCCCCCCCCCCCCCCCCCCCCCCCCCCCCCCCCCTTTTCCTTCGCCAATATTTTCCCCCTTTGTGGATCTATTTGCTTCACAATGATAACAATGTCTGGAGCTTAACTCGGCCACATTGGGCTGATAGGCCAAGCAGCACGATCGCTCCCCCGCTCCTTTTAATGACCTGCTTTTCTGTTTTGAACCGAGCCAGTGCGTATTGATCTCTCTGTGCTACAGCAAGTGGGCCATATTACCTCTGGCGGAAAAGGGATAGGGGGGGGGGGGGGGGGGGGGGGGGGGGATTGGAAGATGGAGGTGTGGTGGGGGTGAAGGTAAAGGTGGTCCCGGAGGACGGCTGGATGGAGGTTATTTTTGTCTTCCTGGACCCTCTCATTTAGGCTACACTTGGCACCCTGTGACCCAGGCTGTAATCCCTCTGTTTAAAAGATCAACCGGAGCTCTGATCAGATGATCAGATACCAGGAGGTCTTGATCTATTGATTTGAAGGAGCAGGCCAATGATCGACCACCCACACACACTCGTCCAGCCATGCGCGCACATGCATTCATGCAAACACTCACACATGCACACACATACATGCACACACACACACACACACACACACACATGTGCACGCACGCATTGATGTATTAACTCTTTTCTTTCCTAGTATTTAAAATCTCTTTCTCTCTCTCTCTCTCTCTCTCTCTCTCTCTCTCTCTCTCTCTCTCTCTCTCTCTCTCTCTCTCTCTCTCTCTCTCTCTCTCTCTCTCTCTCTCTCTCTCTCTCTCTCTCTCAATATATGTGTATGTGTATGTCTCTCTCTCTTTTTCTTTCCCCTTCAGGTGAATTAATTATCGTGAGGTGTGAAGCTGTCTATAAAGACTACAGGCTTCAACGGGATAAAGATCCAGCAATGCAGGACCTTTAATCCCTTGAGCCGAGGTTCCTGGGAGCAGTGGACATCTGCATCGGACATGGCCCCACCTCCCCTTTTTCCTCTGCTTGTACCTGCAGTCCACCCGCATCACGGACAGAACGGATGTCCCATCACTTCATGACTGGAAATATCTTTTGGCCAAATAAAAAGGATGAAGGAAATCACAACCCTTCATTTTCATTATGCTCTTTTTTTCTACAAAAGTAGACACAAAGGACCGTTTCAGGAACAAATTGTTATTATTCAATTTCTTTCAATGCTTTTATGAGCCTTTTGTGTGGGCCAGGTGTATCGAGTAACCAAACAACAACACAAAACGAGGGGGCAAATCAAATTTGATGTTCTACCGAGAAAGTCACAGTGTCTAGTCAGTTTGTGAGGAATAACAATGACAGAATACGATAACTGAGGCAGTGAGAACACAATACTAATAAATGAAATGGGAAGGCAAGATTTTCAACACAATATCTCCCTGGCAACAGCATCTTCCAAAACCTGAAGCCTTTCAGGATTACACAGGGATTCTGCATATCAGTGGGGTAAACAGTGGGTTTTGGATTGTAATTTCCTTCTCAGTGAAGCAAACATCATTCTGAAAAAGCTCTGCGGCTATTGGCAGGTTCCCTGGCGATGAATCAGCATCATTGTGCATCGCAGGGTTTGTGACTAATGACCTTGCGCTTGGCTACAGGGTCATGGCCAGGTGGGCACCATGGTAACAGCGGAACCTCAAAGACGAGGCGAGCAAGGCTGTGCGTGCTGCTTTTGGGGGGAATCTTTGAGACGGAACAAAGGGTGATGGATGTGGCGGAAACAAGCGCCCTGAATCAGGTCAATCTATTCAGGGCTCTGAATGGAGTTCATTGGACCTCTTTAAGCTCACTTGAAACGACATCATCAATATTTAAGCATGCAAGTTGTTGCATGCTTAAACAACACTACATTTTATGGAAGTATTTTGATTTAACAAGGTAAATGTTTTTTTGTACTGCAAAACCGAAGCCAAGTTTCCAGAACTGGTCGATAAAGATTGTCTGTTTGTATCAAATCTAATTCCATATGTTTGCGTTATATTATTTCAAATCATCCACAAAATCAATCTATTCCTGCTCCAGTTCAGCTTTTGTTGTGACCAACAGTGCAGATGGTACACCATCCTTTTCTTCAGTGATTCATCCTCTCAGCCGTGCATCTTGTTAGCCGTGGCAGGGTAAACAGTGTGAACAGGGTACGCAGAGCTCGTACGTGACAGGGTGAACGAGATGCCCTTACATGACAGGGTGAACGAGGTGCATGGAGCCCTTACATGACTGGGTGAACGAGGTGCATAGAGCCCTTACATGACTGGGTGAACGAGGTGCATAGAGCCCTTACATGACTGGGTGAACGAGGTGCATAGAGCTCGTAAGTGACAGGGTGAACGCGGTCATGGAGCCCTTACATGACAGGGTGAACGAGGTGCATAGAGCTGGTAAGTGACAGGGTGAACGCGGTGCATAGAGCCCTTACATGACAGGGTGAACACGGTGCATGGAGCCCTTACATGATAGGGTGAACTAGGTGCATAGAGCTCGTACGTGACAGGGTGAACGAGGAGGCACGCAACGCTCATCCACGATAGAGTGCACACGGTGCATAGAGCTTAAGCATGACAGGGTGAACGAGGAGCACAGAGCACATACATGAGGCGGCGTCGTCTCGCCGGCGAGCAGCAGCGCTGGGTGAACGACTCCTCAACGGCTACGGATAATAGAATCATCTACAGGTGATTTGTTCTAGACCCCGGGCAGCGCCATTACTCTCTGTTACCACGGTGATCACAGAGCATCTCCTCTCATCTATTTTTTTCCCCTTTTTTCCCCCCTCCTCTGCCTTCCCTTTCCCTCCCCCCAGGGGAGGGGTGAGGCGGGGAAGCAGGGCTCCGTGTGCAGGTGTAGGCCAAGGGAGCCGTTAAGGAGAGGCTGACACACTAAAATGATGTCTGGGGCTGAATGGTAGGCAGGTGGAGTGCAGCCATACTCCCCTGGGCCCCGCCAAGCACCTGTTATGACAAGCAAGCCAGATTCACCGGCTGCATTAGGAGGCGGGGATGTGGGGTCCTGACACGCGTGCCTGGGGCAATCGCATACCTAGATCTCTGAGCCATATCTACGCTCGCACACACGCACACACAGATGCAAATGCACACACACACCCATAGTACATCCTCAGCAGATTAACACCATTGTCATCATCAATCTTTGATTTTTCGCTACCTGGCACCAAATACGCAAAATGCAGAAAAGGGATTATTCTTTCTGTGAAAAACCTGTTATGAGAGCGGGAAGGTGTATGTGTGTGTGCATACGTGTCCATGGGCTTTTTTGTCTGTTTGCTGTTGTTGTTCCCGTTGTAGATATGAAACTAGAAACAATGGAGTTGCCCATGGCTCCAATGTAAGATAATGGTTTCCTCCCCAGATGTCGTGGGGAGGAACACAGGGCCCGAAGTGAGGGTGAACAAGCTGTTCTGCCGTTAGATTAGTTTGTCCTTCATGTTCCCACACACTGTTGACCCCTCACCTTAACTAACTCTGACAGTCACAGCCCCGGGGGAGACAGTGCTTTTGGTATATAGAACAAAGCCTCGTATCCCCACCCACTGCCAAAGCCAAAGCAGAAGCAGACACCCATCCCACACGACCACACACACACACACACACACACACACACACACACACACACACACACACACACACACACACACACACACACCTTCTACCACACACAGAAAGTTGTTCAATAACATTCAGTTCAACAATCAAATCAGTCAATTATAACTAAAACTCTGTCAGTAAACGAGAGGGGTTAGAGTGAGACAGAAAGAGAGAGATCAAGAGCGAGAGCGAGCGAGCGAGCGAGAGAGCGAGAGCGGGAGAGAGTACAGTCACGCAGTGCGCCGCTTAAAACAGAATTTTCAAAAAGCCTGGCAAGTAAGCGGTGACACAAACACTTTATAAATATTCATAAAGGTTTTTTAAAAGCGGGTAATGATTTTCCTTTTACGCATAATGTAACGCATTTATTTCAAATGTACCCATGCATTTGGGGAAATCTGTTCAGTGTTCGAGGGGGGTGCTGTTTGCGGGGATACACAGATAGTGCAGCGAGGCAGCGAGGGTGGATGTGCACTTTTGTCTTTGCCAGCTGCTAATGATGACGGCGGCGGTTATTTTTCCTTTGTTATTGTGTTCCTTTTTTCTTCCATGACTTTAAGTTATGGATCTAATCCATCACAACAACACCACGTCAGCACTCCGCCTAACTCTCGGTAAACACTAGTGTGGAAATCTGTGTGAGCCTATACCCTCACACATCCAGCAGCACCCACCCCCGCTCGAATGAAACCACACTCTTCTACACACTGTGGTCACAACTAAACACACACACACACAAAACACATTCACAAACACACACACAATCATAATCACCCAGTGATAATTTGCACAAACCAAACCAAAAAAAGTCCTGGTCTTCATTAAATTATAAGCCTCCCACATACTAGCAAGTTAAACAGAGAAACTCCTGGTGCCACATAATGAGGCCCCAGTAGCCGGCTCTCACTCCTACATGGGCTGCTCAGACCTGCTGGGCTCTGATAGACCAGACGCCCACGCCGGCTGGAGGACGGCCACGTCAGCCGTCTCTTGCACACACACACTTGTGCGCTCACACCAACAGTGTTTCTTTTATTTTCTTCTTCTCTCTTATACCGTGCCTTTTCTTACACCCACGCTTCCATTCACAGCCGTTCCAACATCCCCCCACCACCTCCCTCAGTTCGCGTTCACGTGTGTCAAGACACGCAACGGAATACAGAAAAACAAACGTGCACACCCATCCCACGAGCGCATGTGCACTCGGGGCTGCAAAGTAACAGATATTTCAACAATTCACACATGTTCCTGTTCTGTGGAATGTTTCACCACGTGCAGCAAAACACACTGACGCACACACACACACACACACACACACACACACACACACACACACACACACACACACACACACACACACACACACACACACACATACAGGCAGAGATCCACTTAATAGACAAATTAACACTCACAACGTCCACAGCCATTTGGAAAAAAAAGGAGCCTGTGTGAAGGTGTATTCAACACATTCAATTGGTGTAAAATAATGTGTCGGGGGGGGGGGTGAGCTGCGGGTAATTCACTGGGAAAGCTTCTCAGTGCCTCTGATAGAGACAAACACCAGAGGCTGTCAGTGTGGCAATGAGTCTGCAGCGAGGACCCAGCAATATTCTAACCACAGACGACTGGCGTTCCACCCTTCTACCATCTGGAGTCTCCTCCGGGCGGCCTGGTGACAAAGAGGGAGGAGGGACAGAGGAAAGGAAACAAGGAAGGAAATGAAGGACAAGGAAGTGAAACAAGGAAGGAGAGAGAGGAAAAGGAAAGACGGAAGGAAAGGAGAAGGGCGGGATTGAGGGAAGCAAGGGAGGGAGGAATGTAGGGGGGAGGAAGGAAGGAAATTGTATGTTATGAAGGGATTAAGGAGTAAGGAAGGAAGGAAGGCATGGCAGGAACTTAGCAGCACTGGCCAAAGGAAGGACGGAAGGAATTTAGGAAATAAGGTTGAAGGGAGGAAAGAGTGAAGGTCAGGTGGAAGGAGGTGTACGGGTGCAGTGGGGGTGGGGTCTTGGAACCAGGGAACTGCAGGGTTGATGGGGTTTAAAGGAGGGAGTCGCTACAGCTCCTGTCAACACGTAGATAGGGCTGCGCGATGGAGCCCGCCGGATGAATGGGACCTCCTCACAAAGAGAAGCAGCCATGCCTATAAACGCTCCCCTCCCCTGATCCACTAGACTCACTCACCCACCCACCCAGCCACTCACTCACTCACCGCAGTCCTCCGTCACTGCATTCTCCCCCTCCAACATCCCCTCACAAAACACACAGTGAGAGACACATGTCATCCGTCACGTCCTGCGCGTCAGCCGTCACCCGGCCCCAACTTCAGAATCGATCGCTCCCCGAGATCAATGGTCCTGCACGGGACTGCAAGCGATACCATCCATCTGACAGCCCATAATCAATCGCCGCATCAAACGTAAGCAGTCGGCTCAGATGTGTGCCTCGCCCCTCCCCTCTCCCACCACCGCTGCACATATCAAAGAGCCAGAAAAGAAGAGGCAAGCTGAGGGAGATGGAGAAGGCGAGAGATTTTTCTTCTTCCTGACGCTTATCTGACCTCATCATAGGGTACAGACAGAAAGGGAGCAAAGAGGCTTTTTAGTGACAAAGGCGTCCCAGGAGAGGCGTGTTGCCTCAGACATATGTAGGACAGAGGAATGATTAAAAATAGACAGGGTAAAAATAATCGACACAGGAGTTTTTTCCGTGGAGCTTTGCAGACAAGGATCCTGCTCTCTGCTCTTGAAGGCAGCGCATGACGTAAGCAGTGCCTGCAGCCGACAGGCACAGCGTGCTGTTGTTTACTTTCCTGTTGTTTGAAGGAGAGATTATGTTTCTGTTGCTCTGTGTGCAAGGGAAAAGGGAGAGCAAGCGGACGGACGGACGGACAGATGGAGGGACTAACTAAAGAAAGAGAAAGAAAGGAAAAGAAAAAGAAAGAGAGGATGGAATAAAGCGATATATATATTGCAGAAAAAGAAAGAAGGAACGTATGAAGGTAGAATTCTGTCTTTGAATCACACACCAGGGAAAAGTGCAGTGTAGCATCAAATAGGATAAAGGACAAAGAGTGGCTGTAGCATATACGAGGTGGACATTTCTGGACTATGTTGTGAGATTAATATAACCTCCTTTAGGGGAAAACTGTAAGAAATATTAAAGCTATAGCTAGGGGGGGGGGGCAAGCATGAGTACCCTTATTGAAAATACGGCCTTTGGCACCATTATAATGATGGCAAAATCCGTAAAATAACTGTTTTAGCTTCAAGAACCTGATCTTATCTTCTAGGTTACGCCTAAGTACCAATGTGAAGCAGCACTAACTTAATCCGATCAGCAGTACATGTTGGCCCTCGAACCAACAGGGAACCATTACTCTGGTCCGTGCTGCTGCAGAGAGTGAGGGAAAGTCAATAAGGCGGATGCATAATTTAGGAAAGCTTGTGTGAATGTGCCACATTTAAATGCAATCAATACATTGAGCGGTAAAGCATCAACTGTATTCAGCATGTGGTACACATGCAAAACACACAATACACAGAACCCCCCCAAACACACACACACAAACACACCTACACACACACAGACACAAACACACACACACAGAACCACACATGAATCACGAAAGAGCCTGCGGAGGGAGCAGTGAGGCAGTAGGATCATCAACAATGGCCAATTATAATAATTTGGGAAGTAATTACAGACCGAGTCTTTTTATTACCAATTCGAGTTTGTCCTGTTCCGCCCTGAGGACCTACATGCTACAAAACAAGCCCTTCAAAAGACAAGTAATGGAAGCACTTCTGGGCAAAACAAATGGGGAACTATGTAGAGGTAAGAAGGGTATACAGTGCATATGCTTTGTGGGAGGTTGTGGGTGCGAGCGAGCAGTAGCGTGTGTGTGCGTATTCAAGCATGGGCACAAATTGAGCACATAAGAGAATACTGCCCTATAACAGATGTGTGATTTATACAAGACAAGAGACGCTCTCTTTTGCCCTTAGGAGCAGTTAGCCACAGATCACCAGGCAGTCACACAATTTTGTTTCTCAAGGATTCAAGCAGTACAATAAAAGTGTCAACAATAAGTTGAAAAAGATCACAGGAATTTCAACCCCACCCACACCCTATCCCATCCCTGCACACTCCTGGATACCATGCATATGGTGCGTGGCGCATAGTGCAAATGAGGACAACGGGAAAGAATCAATACTGGCAGAGCACACACACCCTTCAACGGCAAAGTTCCTCAAAGCAACGCAACCCGCCCAGGGTCGGCCCGGAGGACAGGGGCGTCTGAGGCTATGAATACCTTCAACACACTGCCTGCTTTGCTCCGAACATCCCACCACACATTGCAAACCAAGAACCTACCTCACTCCCTGCCTCTGTCTCTCTCTCCGTCCACTTCCCCTCTTCATTTACACCTTAAGGCCGCTGTTCAAACAAGATTGGCCTTCCTGTCACTCAGGATTTTCTCACCTTCCTCCAGTGATGTTTAGATTGCGACCACAGCCAAGAGGGTCCGTGAGGCTCTGGGACACATGGAAATCATTTGTGAAATTTGGGAGAACGCGAGTGAGGTTTCAGGTCACCTACGTGACAGTGTTTTATCATAACACTTGAGCAGACAGTTTGGTGCAGAGTGGCTACGAATGATTTGTTATTTAGGAGCAGCTGCGGTAAGTGGCGCATCATGCTGAAGGATGTCTACCAACAGACTACAAACGTCCGATCCAGAACATTTAGTCTGGGTCTGAATGTTCCCAGAACATTTAGTTCCCCCCCCCCCCAACCCCCGCCGCCTCTAAAGTTTCGCTTCCTCATGTGCTCTCAAGTACATGAGGGTTTTATGTTTTGCTTTAATGAGTATAATTCCTATTGACATCAATATTATCGATCAATCCAGTGTTTGTTTC
>NC_044058.1:17636335-17766335 GCF_902167405.1 Gadus morhua
TTGTGTGTGTGTGCGTGTGTGTGTGTACATGTATTTGTGTGAGTGTATGTTTGTGTGTGTGTGTGTGTGTGTGTGTGTGTGTGTGTGTGTGTGTGTGTGTGTGTGTGTGTGTGTGTGTGTGTGTGTGTGTGTGTGTGTGTGTGTGTGTGAATCTTTAACTGTATTAAAGATGAAGGAATCGAGGCTTTGGGATCTCCAACCAGACATGTCCCGTGGTTGGAGGTCAGTGGTGGCTTTGTGGTGAGCGGGTAAGATATAGAGGACAGAGGGGCAAGCTGGGGCTGTGGGCAATGATACACTATTTCAACATGATATACCATGATACACATGACCTGATATAAGTATTCATAATGATAGATGTTGTATACGTACGTTGATACAAATATGTACTATGATAAATATATATATAGATGTACGTTGTTACAAGTATGTACTATGATAGAAGCATATGTACATCGATACAAGTATCTACTATGATCAATGTAGTATATGTACCTTGATACAAGTATGTACTATGACAAAGTAGTATATATACTAAGATATGATGGCATGTTATCAAACAACGGACAAACTGTGGTAAAGAATACAACAGCAAATGATATCAAACAATGATATGTTACAGTACAACGATGTGCTAATCAACAACTAAGCCACATCAAAACGAGTGTTAATGATGAGCCAGGATCCGGACAGCGCTACTGGCTGTACAGCCAGCCGCAGAGTCGGGGACCCGAAAGGGGAAGCAGAAAGACCCCTGAGAGCCGCCAGCCGACCCCACATAATAAAATCGGTTCATATTTTCTGTTGCCTCCTTCTTCTTCTTATGTCCCCGGCTTATAAATCGAGCAAGAGTAATCTGATTTGGCACCGGGGCGCGCACCATCGATCGCCCAGCCCGCTCAAGCCACTCAAGTGTTTGTCCAAACAGGAAGTCAGAGGCTCACGATGTCTGCGAGGGAGGGAGAGTGACAGGGGGTGGGGGCAAAGGGGCGGGGATGGAATGAGATAAAGGGAGGGACGACTGAACGTGTGGTGAGCGAGCGAACCAGAGAGAGAGTGGGAGTGGACAAGAGAGAGACAGGAGGGAGGAGGTCTTGGTAAGAAGGAGATATTACCAAAGTCTCACACATGCACTCAACTACGGAGAGGCTTAACATCAGAGCACAATACGATGCGTCTGTCTCAGCTCTGACAACACAAGATCCCGCCCACGCCGCTGTGATGGACTGACAGCACTGGCTGATTGAACTCATGTGTTCAATTAGACACTGATACACACACACACACACACAAACACACAAACACACCCACACTTTGTGCGTCCCTGCCATGCACTCGTGAGATCTAATATACGCAATTTATTGACTTCCTTTTCCTATAAAATACATATTTTTCCAACGTTTCTCAAGAGCCCACCACACCAAACACAGACACACACACACACCCTACCCCCATTGCCAACAGCTTTCGTGTACAACCTGCAGTACATTATGAATGACTCCCCGGCACCACCCCGCCCCTCCATCACTCGCTTCAGCCTGCCACCGCCAGATACCTGACATCAAGGTGGACTCCCGCTCACTCACTGCTCAGAGCCGAGGGAAAAAAAGCCGGTGGTGGCGTTTGGAAAAAAAAAGGAAAAGGTGTGCTTAGAAACGTTCTTTTTTTAGCCCATCGTTCCCCCAGGGAGGTTTTACATCCACATCAGTGAGGTAAGAAGGTGTGGCGCGGAGAGAGAGTGACTGAACATATGAAAGAGAGGGATTCGGAAGAAAAAGAGAGAGGGAGTGAGGAATATAAGTAGAGACGGATACATAGAGAGAGAGAGAGAGAGAGAGAGAGAGAGAGAGAGAGAGAGAGAGAGAGAGAGAGAGAGAGAGAGAGAGAGAGAGAGACAGAGAGACAGAGAGACAGAGAGAGGGGTAGTGGGATAAATATAGAGAGAGGGAGAGGGAGATATAGAGCAGAGAGAGGGAGCGAAATAGATAAATGGAGAAAGAGAGAGAAAAAAAAAGATTGAGTATGATTTACAAACCGAGAGAGAGAGAGAGAGTGAGTGAGAGACAGACGCCCACGACGGTCTCGCTTTTGTCACTTCTCAACCAAATTTTGACGTGCTGATATTGACATAAACCGCAGCAAGGTGTCAGAAGACACACGAGGACCTGTTTGAAGTCACGTGACATGTCACATCAAATACAAAAATGAAAAAAGCAGGGCGATGTGTTGACTCAAGGCAGGTGAGGCAGTGCTATGTTCCGTATGATAAAAAGTGTGTCGGGGGGGGGGGGGGGGATCATCACTTTAACCACTTTAAAAATCGGTGAGTCATATCTCTGGGCCGGTGCCACAGAGGTCCTGTCACCTCCAAAGTGGCCAAGTTCGCCCCTCAGAGAGCCGTCCCCGTTCTCACCTCGTAATGAAAGAGCGCACCCCTCCACAGAGCCACACACTCATCCTCAAGTCGTCTCCCGACTTCCATATTAGCTTGCACAAGATGACCCTGGCGGCGAGCTCTGATAATCGACGAATCATCATCCCCGCCTACCGCCGCCTCTCCGGGGCCTCGGGAGCGAGACGGCAGCAAGGAGCGTGATGCAATAGATCCCCCCATGTCTTACAAGCCTAGGAATTTAATTATTCAACGTCTTCAATTGTCTTCGGTGCGTTAACCCCGGCGAACAAGGCCAGGTCCTGAGTGTGTAGTACGTCCAGGGGTCCCGGCCCCCGGCCCGGTTTGTTTAAAGGACTCCGGGGACGGTGCCTGTCAAGGGGCAAGGGGCGGTGTCCTTCGCCTGTTTGTTTCTTTAGCTTGTCTGGTCTGATCCAGACTCCATCGCCGGGACTCCCGCCTCTGAGTTTGGGTGACGTATGGGCGTTCAGATCTTCTGCCTGCCAGACTGTGCCAGTCCCTTGGGGACGAGACTGGATGAAGGAGAGACGGGTGTGTGCATTACTTTGTTTGTCTGTTTGCTATTCGTGCTATTTTGCGGAGACAGACAGCGAGAACATTTGGCAGAACACTACAGGCACTATACTACGAAAAAACTATATATTTGTGTCATGAAAATGGCAACAATAGCATAAAGAAAAACATTGATTTATCAATAAGCTGCAGCAATTAATCCGCCCACTCCACGGACTTTGCATTTTCTTTTCTGGTTGTTGTTTTCTGGTGTGTGCTCTTGTAAAAGAGACCATTAATTAAGCTGCCAGTTTCAATCCATGTCCAGCGTTTTCAATTAAGATAATTACCGTCCTCACAGGGAAATGGCCCCACTTGTTTGCTTCATTTGCCCTTTTTTCTACGTTTTCTCATGTTCAACAGTCCTCCCACCTCCAGCCACTGGATGTATGTTACCATTGACCCAAAGGCTGTCAACACCGGCCCATTAAGAATGAAACACGCTTCCTCTGGCCGACATTAAGCAAATCCAGAAGGCTCGGTGCTCTTAACAGATAGCTAATCACGGACAGTGGAAGTGCCATTACTCAGACGGAGGAAAGAAAAAAAGGAAAAGAAGCTGGAGCGTGCAGAAATAACTGCTGTGTGTGTTACGTGGGGGCCGCTCAACACACACTTCCTCTGCTGCCGTCGCCCAACCAACCCAAACACAGCGGAGAGAAACGAGGGAGGTCTGTTGGTAGGAGGGAGCCTTTGAGGTGATGAAGAAATAAAGGGAGTGTAGTGGCCTTTTCAACACACACACGTGCATACATATCCCCCTCCTCAGTGAAAGGGGGTTGAATCTACATACTGTAGGAGGTGTCGGCAGTGTGTCGGCAGCTTGCAGGATGTACACGGTACGCGTGACTTGATGCTGAATGAGGCTCGGCGCCCGTTATAGCCCCATCACCGGAGCCGCGGCCGCTCCACACGCTTGTTAACATCCTTCAGGAAGTCACGGCTCATAACGGGCGAACACGCCATTAGAAGAAGGGAGATCTTGCCTGTTGTACGTGCAGATGTTCCATGAAAAATGTATATCAATGAAGAAGAAGAAAGGAAGCGAAAAACGTTTTCAATTGCAAGTAATTCAACGTTTTGCAGATTTTCTCTGAAGGGCGCACGCGGCTGGCCCAGACAGTGTCCCAGACCAATACAAGTGTGTCATGTTGACAAGGCAAACGCCCTGGCAAGCATCGCCAGCGTTCCCGTCGGCTCAGTTCACCGGCTGCTGGAAGTGAGTCTGAGGTCCCGATACTCCGATGGCGTTTACCGTAATGTTTTATTCAGAGGCGACATTTATTTATTTATTGTCTCTGTCTAGAAGGGCCTCACTGTTTTTTCATCTTTGATTTTAATTATTTCTCAAAAGCCCCCCCCCCCCCCTTTATCAAACACACACACACACACAACCCTCTTGAACTTGTTCCCCCCCCCCCCCCCCCCCCCCCCCCTTTCTGTCAGTCTCATTTTCACGTGACTGACATTCAATATTTCTATCCGTCCTTGCCTTAAACTCGGCAAATCTAATCTACAAGACAAGTCGCAGTGGGTAATCAAAGTGTCCTACTCTACTCAACCATAGACACATACTCAACCCACACACACACACACACACACACACACACACACACACACACACACAATCACACACAATCACACAGTGTTAAATCGAAACATTTAATAACTTAAAGTATTATCAAAACGGCTTGTCTTCTCCACGCCCACCCCCAGAAATTGAGAAAAGATCGGATAGGTATATAAATATATATTGCAAAATAAATCTGGAGAATTGCCTGGCAGCTCCAGGGAATTCAGTGATGACAACAGTCTGGCACATAAAAAAAAAGGCATACTGACAAAAAACCAAAGCCCAACCACGCAGACACAGAGACACACACACACACACACACACACACACACACACACACACACACACACACACAGGCAGGCAGACACACACGCACACACACCATATTCAAAAAGCAAATATAAGATGGCACGATAGAGCGCCTATAGAGCCTCCAGCTAAAATGGCCGCCCACGGCCCACTGATCCTGTGCTTTATGATGCCGCTGCGTTTTCAGGAAGAACCAGGAAGTCCTCCTTTATTCTGCCGTCTGCCGAGTGTGAAGCGACTCCACCCGACGGCGGCACGTCTCGAGTCAACTTTTGAATTTGAATGTTTTACCGGTGACAGTCACTCCTCTCAACGCGACAGCACACATCAACGAGGCATGTGATGAAGAGAGAAAAGGCAGGAGGAAGAGGACGGTAGACACAAAATGAGAGATGAGATAAGATAAGATAAGACTCGGTGCGACAGAACCGTACAAACATCCCAAACCGTTCCGTTTCAGACAGAGATAATAAGCAGACAAACAACCGCAAACGAGGCTTGATAGAAACCCGGCTCCGAGTGCTCTTGTGGAACCGAACTAAAATAAGACATAAATAGAAAACGCTTATTTTGTGGCCCCTGGAAAAAGGAAGACATTGACTGAAGAGGCCTCGCCTTTGTAGCTTCCACTGACCCGGGTAAACACCGGGACCATGGCTGAAAGGAAACTTGGCTGGACAACGTAGGCCTATACGTGTTCGTGTGTGTGTGTGTGTGTGTGTGTGTGTGTGTGTGTGTGTGTGTGTGTGTGTGTGTGTGTGTGTGTGTGTGTGTGTGTGTGTGTGTGTGTGTGTGTGTGTGTGTGTGTGTGTGTGCATGTTGGATTGAAGAACAATCATAAACAAACTCATCGTAAAAAACAAAGACAGGCTGTTGGCTTTCTCCCTGAGCATGTGACTGCTCTGCTGTTTTTACACCCCCTGTTCACTTCCTTGCACAGAACTGATTAATGGGCCACTAAAAAGGAGGGCTGAGAGTGGCTTCAGAAGGAGAAATAATGGCTAGGATTCACCTATTTAATATGCTCCATCCTATATACTTTATTTATGTATTTCTCTCCCTGCTGATCCTTGTGTCGACTGTCCCGTTTGCCACGCGGCGACCTGAATACTAGAAGTTATAGCATTGTGATAAACGAGCTAACCTGTTAGCAAAAGGTTTGCACTCCAATGGAAATACATTTGAATACATAAAGGACAAAAGAGGCATCACTCTCTTCATCTCTCCCTCTCCGCCTCTCGCTGTTGGGAAGCACAGCAGCACTCCCACGTGCGCTGTCCTTCCGTGCAGTCTCCCGGGCGCACCACTTCTCTCTCTGAGCACATCTCTCCATGCTATCATGTGTCCGAGAGGTTAGAGTCAGCGTATTATCAAAATAACCATAGCGACCGCACCATGCGCATCGGCGTTGTTGACCCCTCACGGTCAACCACTCTGCAGAGTTTAGCCAACCAGTAGCTCCAAGTGCGCTGCACTTACAAGAACCCCACGCAGCCCAGAGAGCACACTGGGAAAAACATAGCGTCTGCTTACACGGATGGGGACACACACACACACACACACACACACACACACACACACACACACACACACACACACACACACACACACACACACACACACACACACACACACACACACCCACAGAGCATCCATAATGTGAAGAGTCTCACAGACAGTAGCGGCAGCGGTGCTCACATTAACGGACGACACTTCAATCTAAACGCGGCTAATGAAAGGAGCTCCATGGGAATGAGCACATTATTGACGAATAATCCCAACCCCTGGGAGCGTACGGCCGTCCTCGTGCCAACCCAATCTAAACCGCCTGAAATTTTAATATGACATTTGGAGGTTTGGATTTGTGGCGTATCAGCAGAAAGCCAGCAGGTCTGACGGATACGGTCCGCACACGCTTGAACCGGGCGGTTGGTGTCAATCCCCGTGGCGATGCATCCTGCCATCGATTTCTCCCTATTTGTTTTTTTTTGTGCTTTTGTTTTTTTATCAAGCAGATGATTATTCCAGTTCCCTCGGGGAGAAATGCAGACAGGATGTGGGACGTCCATACCTTCCCCTCAGCAAGATCATTCTAATTCATAACCCGACCAAATGAGTTATCGACTCAGAGCGTCATCTCCGCCGGTCTCAATCAGAGCTCTCCAAGGCTCCTTTAATACGCTTCGCTCTGTAACTCTGTCTGATGCAGACAAATGAAGAGCACAACACACTGATTAAGCCATGTAGTCCTTTACACAACACGTCGATGTAGTCCTATGCAACACACTGATGTTCTCCTATACAACACACTGATGTAGTCCTATACAACGCACTGATGTATCACTATAAACACACTGATGTAGTCCTATACAACACACTGATGTTGTCCTATACAACACACTGATGTAGTCCTATACAACACACTGATGTAGTCCTATACAACACACTAATGTAGTCCTATACAACACACTGATGTAGTCCAATACAACACACTGATGTAGTCCAATACAACACACTGATGTAGTCCTATACAACACACTGATGTAGTCCTATACAACACACTGATGTAGTCCTATACACCACACTGATGTAGTCCTATACAACACACTGATGTAGTCCTATACAACACACTGATGTAGTCCAATGCAACACACTGATGTAGTCCTATACAACACACTGATGTAGTCCTATACACCACACTGATGTAGTCCTATACACCACACTGATGTAGTCCTATACACCACACTGATGTAGTCCTATACAACACACTGATGTAGTCCTATACAACACACTGATGTAGTCCTATACACCACACTGATGTAGTCCTATACAACACACTGATGTAGTCCTATACAACACACTGATGTAGTCCAATGCAACACACTGATGTAGTCCAATACAACACACTGATGTAGTCCTATACAACACACTGATGTAGTCCTATACAACACACTGATGTAGTCCTATACACCACACTGATGTAGTCCTATACAACACACTGATGTAGTCCTATACAACACACTGATGTAGTCCTATACAACACACTGATGTAGTCCTATACAACACACTGATGTAGTCCTATACAACACACTGATGTAGTCCAATGCAACATATTGGTGTAGTCCTATACACCACACTGATGTAGCCATATGCAATACACTGATGTTGCTACAACACATTGATTTAGCCATAACACAGAGACTGATGGGAACACAGTCACAAACAAAGACATAGCCAGGCAAATTTATTGAACATTCTTTCCGACAATTTCACAGACTAAATGACTGACTGACTAAATGAAAGTTGGGCTCCCCCGCAAACCATCCATGGTGACTTAAAATACGCTGAAAACAGTCAATGACAGAATGTGCACGTGTGCATGCGTGCATTCGTGTGAGTGTGTGTGTGTGTGTATGTGTATGCGTGCATGTGTGTTTGTATGTGTGTGCATGTGTCTGCGTGCGTGAGCGCATGTGGAACAGCACAGGGAGCCCAGGGTCAAAGAAAAAAACAGTAAAAGGACGCTGCGTCTTCAGATGTCATATCACAGCTCATGTTACAGCGGCACGAACAGGGCCTGTGCCTCCGGACACATCCCCGAGTGCAAGTGGAAAAAAAAGTGCTTTGTCAGCAGCGTCGCTGTTACACCAGGTAAGTCACCTCTAGATTCCACTGTGCTCCGAGTCGCTCTGGCGGTCCTCACAATACAGCCCAGCGCTTACCCCAGCCCGCTTAAGATGGCCAGATTGCGATAAATGCAGGACAGATACACTGTATGTCTTTGAGAGCAATGTCTGGTGCGCTGGAGGGGCTTGGGGTTGTGGAGATGGTGGTGGAGGGTGGAATTCATCAAACGCCTTTCCATGGAGAGAGCATTATTACATTTCTTCACACTTGTCCAAATGTTCATGTCGCTCGGATCATGGCAAAACCCCCTCCAGCTTTGGCGCCGGGGTGAGAGAATAGCATTTGAACAGCCAGCCATATCAGAAAATACGCACACACAGGCATGCATGCACGCAAGACGCAGACACATACAATCACACACTCCTTCACTCTCTCTCTCTCTCTCTCTCTCTCTCTGCTCCGGCTCCTGCCTGAGCTGTTTTAATGATTCACGCTGTTCTAAGCCTTTTTGCCCTCAAATTTATTTTATTTTATTTTATAGTTTGTTGATAGTCTCCATAATTATGTTTTATTTAATTTATTTATTTATGTGTAACACATTTTATTTTTTTATATCTATAAACGAGCAGTGAGTGAGATATGAATATTGTAAGCAGTGTTAAATGTATTTACTGGGATTGTGTTGGCTGTAGGCCAGGCCACAGTGCAAGATATACAAAGCCACCACTGCTGAACTCAATTCAAGGGAGCCAATAATACAGGCAGGCAGCACTAAGGCAAATAAAATACATTAACTCAAATATGTATGAGAATTTCTTTTTTCGACATTTACCAATCACACTTGGAAGAGTGCCTTGTTCTGGTTAGAGACAAACACAGAATTGGAAAATAATACAGAAGAAAGAAAAGTACCCGGCCAATGGAAATACACAATGCAGAAATGTATGCATCTGGGTCTGCTTGCACTTCTTTGGCAATGGCCATATGTTTCTAGTTGTGAGAGAGCTCTTCTTCTCAACATATAATAAAGACAATTTAAGTTAAGAAACCCTGGGCATAAGTAGACACAACCATGGACAGAGAGAGAGAGAGAGAGAGAGAGAGAGAGAGAGAGAGAGAGAGAGAGAGAGAGAGAGAGAGAGAGAGAGAGAGAGAGAGAGAGAGAGAGAGAGAGAGAGAGAGAGAGAGAGAGACACACACACACACACACACACACACAGACACACAACCATGGCTAATGAGCGAGAGATAGACAACCAGGACAGACAAGTAACCCATTGACAAAAAAAGAGGGATAGAGAGAGAGAGAGAGAGAGAGAGAGAGAGAGAGAGAGAGAGAGAGAGAGAGAGAGAGAGAGAGAGAGAGAGAGAGAGAGAGAGAGAGAACCATTGATAGAGGAGGCGAGAGACAACCATTGGCAGAATAAAAAAAAAGATAAATAAAAAGGTACAGCAAAGTAGACAGAGCATGGCCTCCTGGTAGGGAGGTGCAGTTGACCTGGGGAGCGTCTGATCTGATTGTTAGTAAGGTCGATAAAGAGGAAGTAACTAACAGGAAAATCATCTTCCCATGGGGAATGGGCAGAGAGAGGCTCCTGCCACAGTATCACGCCGCCAAGGGCACCGCGAGAGTCACTCACGTATCACATGGATGAGCAGCCCCAACTGAAGGATGTTATAACCGATGTTGCCATTCTGTGAAGTCATTCTGTGAAGCTGTGTTTCCGTTTCAGCAAACATGCCTATTGGCAGGAAACGGCTACCCCAGCCATTATTCTGGGGGAGAATCATCATGTTCAAATGTTGAGCAATGTAATGTGGTCGATAGTGTTTACATGTGGTCGATATTGTTTAAATGTGATCGATAGTGTTAAATGTTCTTTTCCCTCACTCTCCACCTCATCCCTAACTCTCCACCTCAAGCTGGTGTGTAGTGAGCGTTCTGGCACCGATTGGCTGCCGTGCATCACCCAAGTGGGTGCTACATATTGGTGGTGGTTAGTGAGGTCCCCCCTTCACTTTAGGCGTCTTTGAGTGTTATTAATTATTATTATTCTTCATGTTTAACCTCTGTTTTCCTTTTATTCCTAGTCTGTTTTACATAGTTTTGAATGATGACTATATGCTCTGTAAGGTGACCTTGGGTGTCTTGAAAGGCGCCTCTAAATTAAATGTATTATTTTTATTATTATTAATTCAACACTCTTCGCCTATGAATGGAATGGAATGGCAGCGGAATCAGGCATTTCCATCATGGTAATGGCGCAAGGTTTTAGCCAACGTGGTGAGGCCGCAGTGTCCCTCTATCTCTTCTGTTCTGTAACTACTCTGCCACATGTTTGCAGTTGTGTTAGAATTCCCCCAAGTTTGACTACGTCAGAGGGCCTGTCAGTGTGCATTTACATGTGTTGGTGTGGGATGACAGCATGTGTGTGTGTGTGTGTGTGTGTGTGTGTGTGTGTGTGTGTGTGTGTGTGTGTGTGTGGGTGTGTGTGTGTGTGTGTGTGTGTGTGTGTGTGTGTGTGTGTGTGTGTGTGTGTGTGTGTGTGTGTGTGTGTGTGTGTGTGTGTGTGTGTGTGTCAGATAGAGAACTGTGTTTTCAGTCTGACCTTTTCCTCCTTGAAAGGAGCGGGTGTAGTTATTTATTGAGTAAATTCCTTAAGGGAACACAAAGCTATCGGAATAGCCACTTCTCTGTTTGATAGGGTCTCAGACTTTGGTTTATAACCCGATGGCATGTGATTTAAAATCAGTGGTGTTGGCCAAATGTTACTCCTCTGGCAACAGATAAAGCTTTTATTGATGCCCCCATCTCAACATCATAAACCAGCCATTGCTTTCGCCTCAAATGTGCTAGTACCATTAATTCACCTTATATGTGATCATAGTAGCGTGGCATATATTCGTCCGGTGTTAAAATGCAAAGTTTATGATGCCCTCTTAGACGGAGGGATCTCTATTTCCATATGACGTGGGCATTAGCCATCTTTATACTTTAGGAATATGTAATGCATTAAAAGGCACTCCAAGGCGAAAGTAGTGAATTGAAGCCCCCGTATAGAGTGCACTAGTGAGTACAGCACTTAGTCACCTTTGTCTTTCTGCGTGGACTTTAAGTGCTAGCTCTCATAGGTAGATAGGTAAAAAGTCAGAGTTGTTTTATGTTTGATTTGAGGGTAGGAAGCGAATGAAAAATAAATGGATGAATTATTGAAAAGTTATTTCATCTTTTTTGATTCACAAAATATGGGAAAAAGTGCCTACCAACTATGGACAGGGGATATGTTCACTACTTTTGATATTTTGAAACCTTTTCTTCCATTTTGCTTCAAATGAATCGGCAACCTGCCTACCACGCCTCAACGGACAGGGAGCAATCAATACAAATGACGAAATAGTGTTGTTTTTGTTCTCAAAAATGTCAGCAGCTCTCGCGCTGTGTGTGTGTATGTGCGCCTCCTCGATTCTCACTAACCGTTGCCGGTGCCATGGCATGGAAGCGCTGTTTCGAAACACTGCTTTTTCCCCTTGTAAATTATAACCCATATCACCCTTAAAGTCCTCCTATCAAATTAGATTAGCTGCTTCTAATTGGGGTCAAACGGGGCTCTGCCTTGGAAGAAGACACTGTCTGGGATGCAACTGATAGGCTGGCTTCCTGACCTTGACACGGAGCGTATGTCACACGCCACAGCCTGTTCTTTTGCGTTAGGAGGAAAGCGTGTGAGGTACACACATGGCCAAGCTTGTCACCAGTACGTCGCCAGTGTTTCAATGTGATTCACACACATTAATATTAATGCTGGTGAGTGTCTTCCACATTATGTCAATACATAACAGCTAACATTCATGAATGATAAATGACGCGCCCCCTTGATGTTCTCGCAATAAAATGGGCCTCACGCATTCCACGACATAATTTATAGCCAACACATGCACACACCACCAGCACATATACAAATACATATACACACACACACACACCATACACCCACACCCAGACACCCAAATACAAACATAAAAACAAATTCACTAATAAATCCTCATACACACACACACACACACACACACACACACACACACACACACACACACACACACACACACACACACACACACACACACACACACACACACACACACACAAACTAATAATCTCTCCCCCACACAGACACCTATACACACACAAATACATGCATTATGCATACACTCACCCACACACATACACTAAGTATTTCTTTTTAATTTTAGCTCATGCTGCACCATCTTACAGCCATTTGAATACAAAAGAACAATTATGTTGCCTTTTCAATGTTAACGGTTGGATGGAGGATGATATTTATAGCCTGCACTAGTGACAAAAAACCATGATATGATCAATTATCCCACCCGATGAGGAACTTTATATCCTTATCACTGATTCTATATCAAGCAGTAAAGGGGTTGCTGAGCCGATTGGCTGTGTTTGTTGGTGTAGCTGCATTTATCTGAAAATGATTAAGGTATTTTCAAGGAATGGGAAAGGCCTATTGTTGTGTGTGTGAATGTAGCATCATGTTAGCTTTTCAAGCCTATTGACTGGCGACTTTCTCTAACAGAATAGAACAACATGTACAGTGAGTCTCTCTCTCTGTCTTTGTCTCTGTCTATCTTTCTCTTTCGCTCTCTCTCTCTCTCTCTCTCTCTCTCTCTCTCTCTCTCTCTCTCTCTCTCTCTCTCTGTATCTTTGTCTGTCCGTCAGTCTGTCTCTCTCTGTCTCTCTCTGTCTCACTTTATCTCACTCTCTCTCATTAGAAAGTGACCTTCAATCAGTAACTGAATCCTAAGAACATCTCCCTTCCTGGGCTCACACTGGGAACAAGGCAGAAACTCATTGTCACACCCACTGCCGTCTTTTTAACACTGCATTTGCAAAAAGAGGCGGCGTGTGGAACAAACTGTCACAACATCATATTAGTTACATGTGCACACCTCTTCAATACTACCCAATTAGCATTCTAGTAGTGATGTCTAATGATGTAGCTCATCTGCACCACGGGCCACTCAGAGCGTCTGAGGCAAGTAGACTACGACACAAGAGAAACGATTGACTCTAAAGTCTACACTAATTTGAAAAAAACAAAACATGCGTGTGTGTGTGTGTGTGTCTGTGTGTCTGTGTCTGTGTCTGTGTGTGTGTGTGTGTGTGTGTGTGTGTGTGTGTGTGTGTGTGTGTGTGTGTGTGTGTGTGTGTGTGTGTGTGTGTGTTTGCGTGTGTGTGCTGACTGTTAGGGAGAGGTCAATGGAGATACTGGAAAGTGTATCTGACCTTCATAAGCAAATACATTCATACAGTGTAAAAGGCTCTTTAAAGCCACGTGTTAAAGGTTCGAAAAGCAGCCCGCATCCAAGCCTGGAAAATGTTCTTAAATAGAACGAATAATGAAAAGAACGCATGGCAACCACAGCCCTTCTCTCCGTATCTGGCTACACGCACGGACGCACGCAGCCACACACACACACACACACACACACACACACACACACACACACACACACACACACACACACACACACACACACACACACACACACACACACACACACACACACAGGGGATGGAGGGAGGGCTTAACGTTTTCTAGGGTCCAATCCTAACTATCGAACAGCACTTTTAGCGATAATCAACCGAATTAACGTAGCCTGCTGCCAACAGGTGGTAGCGTGCGTGCCAATTTGGCGGAATGGCAATTCATTTTCCCAAAGGAGGTATAACGTTGCCTTGGCTTTTGCACATAGTGTGGCGATTGTTCAGCATTTTTGGCATCTGTAACTTTTTTTTTTCCGTACGCTGCGCTCTCGACGTGAAACGAAATGTCAAAGGCGGGCCAACAATGAAATAGTTGGCACATGACGGCACGTGGCGACGCACGGCGCGACGCACGGTGTTCCAATACTGGCACCGAGGAGTCCGTGGATTTGAACGCTACTACGCGTTGACATAGGATACAAAAAATGACACGTAGCGGGACAATAAGACCACACAACAACAACACACACATATACAACCACTGACATAACTTTTTTTTGCAGCCCGAAACACAACTTTAAAAGCAAGTAAATAACAAAAGAAACAGCTTACCGAATCTCAAGACGTGTGGCATCCCGTGAGAATATCCCACGCATTGTAAGAGCAGCACAACAAGCCAAGCTGTGCACCTGAATCTCGCATTAGTTATCAATGGTAAGGATGTCTTCATGGTTCTCGTGGGGGTGCACAGTATTTATTCCCTGAATCGGTATATTCCCCCCCTCCACACGATTGAGTGTTGGCTGTCGCTGTTTTCTTTTCCTCCTTCCCGTTCACGTTAAGCAGCCTGGCGTTCAGGATCACGGCATGGCCACTCGGGAGAGGAGAGAGAGAGGGCGACCCGTTTCCACCAATCCATTCGTAATAGCAACCGCGTCGTCCACAGCTCCGCTCACTGCGCCAAGAGACCACCTTTTCCCCGAGTTATTAGCTGATGGGTGGCGGGGCGTCCATGTTAGTAGGCAGGGCGAAGCTTCAAGAAATCCATCCACGGGCAACCTGGAGAAAGAGAGAGAGAGCGCGAGAGAGAGGGGGGAGATATTGAGGATCCAGTGAGTAAATCTCAAACTCTGGTCGGCGGAGACAGTCTCTCTGTGCTCGCGTAATGCTGCACTGCCGTACAGCAGCTGACGCGGAGCCAGTAGGAGTGTGAGAGGAGCAGGGGAGTGAAGATCAGCTCTCGTCGCTCGGGGATCGCCGGCCTTGTTCTGCCCCCCTTGATGGACAGGATATCGGAGGCAACATTTTTCATATTCTCCCCTCGGCACACACAATAATGTGTGTGTGTGTGTGTGTGTGTGTGTGTGTGTGTGTGTGTGTGTGTGTGTGTGTGTGTGTGTGTGTGTGTGTGTGTGTGTGTACTTTCCTCCCAGAACTTCATACAAAATTCAGGTTTTTTATTTATTTTTATTTTTTATTTATCAGTGGTGAACCGAGTTTCTATTTGCAAATAGATGGAATAGTACCTTTTTTTTTTATTTGCTGTTACTTTTACAGGTTATGGGCAACATTTTATTGGAAGTAAGCAATACGTTAAATGTCGGGCAATAATATACAGCCTATCGACTGGCTGGTGAGAAAAGGACAGCGCTGCATAATCCCAGCATGATGAAACGTAATAAAGATCCATTCCATAAGGAAAGCTGAATGGATAGCTTGTGAATTCAGTGTGCATGTATTCAATGCAATTCATTCAGGCCAACAAAACACAACATAACATAATTGTGGTCAAAACAAATTGAGAAAAAACAACAATATTCAGAGATCCCTGAAACAACCCTACTTGCATTTCGTTTTACATGTATGCGTTCTCGCAGAGTAAGAAAGAAAGTCAAAGCCAGAGGCTCAGGCCCCAGAAGCCCTTGGACTATGGGCTTTATTTTTAATAAATCGAAATATTACGCCCGAAACACTTAATTTTACAGCTATTGAGTATTTAGAAGGTGGACTTTGCGAGGCAAACAGGTTCCCTGAAGGCGGAGAGATGTGTTCAGCACCCTGGACAGCGACGCCATGAAGCCTTCTCCCCACAGAACAGAGGCTCGCTGCGCCTTCTGGGGGCAGTACAAGTGCTCGGTTCTAGCATCCAAAGTGGGTTATTACTGTCCCGTTTAAGGAAATAACTTTTGTTAGGTAAATTATTATCCCTGGGCAATTATTCCAGCGAATGTATTGCATAAAGGCAACGCGGTGGCATAAATAAACACACATTTACCCCCAGGCCCTGTGAACATGGGACCCTCACGACTATTGACTATAAAGTTCCTATAAAGCATAGCCATCTTCATCTTAAAAAAAAGAGAAGGTTTATAAAAGGCACACGATGGCCTGCTATGACACAAGTATTCGCTGGCAATGTATTAAAAATAAATGGCGACATAAAAGCTCCACGGCGCAGAGAACGTGGAATTTAGAGTGGGAATAAAATCTAGAAAACAAAACACTTCAAACGTAGTTGTTTCTTTTGAACAACAATAATGCGGCGAGCTATAAATGTGCACTAGGTCAAATCAATAGGAGCAGCTATTAGTAATTCATTGACATTTGATTCATAAAAAAAAAATGATTCAATTGAACACAAATAAGAGTTCAGGGTTTTCCTTGAAGCCTTTGGATTGCTCCCAGTTGGCACATTTTGCAAAACTCTTCCTTGGTATTTTTTCTATTTAACATAGGCCTTATTGCATGATGTTTGCAGCCGAGCGAACATATTTGCTGAACGCTCCTGTGGGGTCTCAGTGAGCCATGGTTAGCGGAACCCCTTCACACCGCCGCGATGTTGGAATCATAAAGTTGATTTAAAGGCGGTTTCGTGTGGGTAAGGCGCTCTTCAGCTGCATCATTCACATGCGCATTGCCTTCTGTCGCCGTACACTTCCCAGTCCGATTACACATTATCTACGGATCGTTCATATAAAGGAAGGAGATCATTAAAAACGCCAAGCACTGACAAGCTAAGATTTGTATTTGCATTGCCGCCTCATCCGATGGAAAGAGATCAACCCCAGGGAAGAAGGAGAAATCGCCAAGGTGACAAGCATCTCGGATAGAGGTCGAGCTGAGACATACGAGGTCACATCTCCCGCACGCTTTACTAACTACCAAGTCGTCACCTACGTGAGGCGATCTGTGCGTGCGTTTGAGGAGCAGAGCGCCATTACGACAAGAAAAAAAGGAACAAAAAGCGCCGATAAACTTTAACCAAAACCCAGGGAGAAAGCACGCGTCTCTCTCGGAGACCGAGAGAGACTCGGGTCATCTCCCCTCGATCACCTGTTTAAAGACAACAACGCCCATGCTGGGATCACATAGTGTCAACGCAAAGGGGATGGAGGCAGAAAGGAGGAGGGCGGGAAAAAAAACGAAGACATTTAAAGAAGCCTTACCTTAAATATACGGGGAGCGGGAAAAAAAGGCAGCCAAGAGTAACAAGAGCAGAACAAAGTATTTAATTTGTTCCTAGAGAGGAGCCGAGTCGGTTCGCTCGCGTTTCCTCGCCTTCCATTCCGGCCGTGGGGGAGACACGCCTCCTGTTGGACGATAGCACGCACTGCTTAAAGCAACAGGGGGCGAGGTGGACCCGCGGACGCAGGGAACTACTGCCCCGAACGCACACAACCGCTGATGGTTTTCCCCTTTCGGTTTGTCACCACTAGATTTTTTTTATTGAATCACGAAATTAAAAAAACAATCAAAAATTAAATTGGTGAATAATATATATACATACACAGTGTGTGTGTGTGTGTGTGTGTGTGTGTGTGTGTGTGTGTGTGTGTGTGTGTGTGTGTGTGTGTGTGTGTGTGTGTGTGTGTTTGTGTGCGTGCGCGCGTGCGCGCGTGCGCGCGTGCGTGCGTGCGTGCGTGCGTGCATGTGTTAACCAAAGCTGTAAGGGCCCAGAGCCTGGGTTGGCTGTCCGCCTTAATTAGTGGGAGCCTTTCCACGACACAATTAGAGCATTCTCGGGCAACCCCAACACCATGTCATGCAGATATCATCACCATGGTGTCGTCCCCGTCGTCATCACCGGCAGCAGGCGACCCGAGCGAATGAAAACAACTTGAGAGTCTGAAGATGTGTGAAGTGTTCGACGAGCACGTCTCGGTACCAGTGTGCAAAGTGTGCGGCTGGGGGGGGCGGGCTTGGGGTCTCTGATCCACCGCCGCTGAGTGCTGCTGCTGAAATGAAAGGGATCTTTGATTCCCCCCCCTCCCCGCGGAGTATCATGAGAAGTTGTATTGTGGAGGGCAAAAATAAATAGTCAATGACATCTCTGTGATCTCACACACCACCCCCCACCACCACCACCACTCCTCATCCAAAACACCAGAACCTCATCCAGTCGGCTGACCATCCATGCGTGCGTGTATGTGTATGTGTATGTGTGTGTGTGTGTGTGTATGTGTGTGTGTGTGTGTGTGTGTGTGTGTGTGTGTGTGTGTGTGTGTGTGTGTGTGTGTGTGTGTGTGTGTGTGTGTGTGTGTGTGTGTGTGTGTAGGTGTGTCTGTGTGTGAGAATGCCAAATTACTTCAAAGACCAAACAGACTCTCTGCTACCCAGGCTAATGAAGGACAATGTAAAGCACAACACTTCTTTATCCTCCAGGTAAAGCTCTGTCCCATGCAGCGATGCACCTCCAATGCATGTCGGTCTGCCTGGACAGAACACTGTCTTGTATGCCATGGTCCTCATTGGACCTGAGCATCACTCACCCAGTACTCATGTCTCTCTGCCGGACAATCTTTTCCACGCAGTTTTAGTTTTCAGCTGGATTATTACAAGTCAATGGCTTTGGAACACAGTAGTAAGTATATTTGAACAAAAATGTGCATCGGCACAGTGAAGTGCTCTTGTTCCATGTATTCTCAGCCCACCTCTTGCTCAACCGTGTCATTGCTGAACTCGAAGGCAGAGTGTGACATGTAAAAAGCTATGAAGTGTCAAACTAAAAAGGGGTCATTTTAATGTATTCCATTGCATACTGAATTGTTCGGCCATTCAGTCCAAGTGCTCTCATAATTGCTTTAAAAATCTCACTGCCGTGGACTACAATAGAATCATTTGGTTTCACAATGAATCTAAAAAAGTTGAAGATGGCTGAGAAGAACAACATTAAGTTCAGCAAGTAAATTCTTCTTGATTCTTTCTTCAAAAATTTCTACCACGAAATCCACCTAAGTAAATAGCTCGGGACAAGGAAGCTGAAATTAGGAAACTTACAAATCCACCCAAGGAAGGAATATTCAATATGCAAAATGAGTAATAACTTTAGGGGAAACAAAATGAAACAAGATTTACTAACCCTAACCCTATATGAGGTACATATTTTGTGCTGCCCAGACCCTGCCATCCTCCCCGTCTGCACTTTGTGACTGTCCCGAAATCTTATCCTAAACTGTAAAATTACAATCATGTTCCTGCCGAGTTTTAATTTGCCATCATCAACAGAGCATCAATTATATAATCAGGCCGTGTAGTAGAAAAGCAAAAACAATCTAATACTATGCCGTTGTAGTATGCTTTTGTACATTTTTTAATCACAAACTCTTTTGCAAACTTGATGATTTAATGTGTTAGTCCTTCCTGTTACAAATGGCTATCAAGTTCAAAATAATATATTCACAAATACTCTCTCTCTCCCCCTCACCTATTCTCTGTCTCTCTTTCTCTCTCATACACGAAAGAACACACACACACACACACACACACACACACACACACACACACACACACACACACACACACACACACACACACACACACACACACACACACACAGTCTCCGCCTCGTCCACCTGTTACCAAGATCATCTTGATGCAAACAGTTGCACATCATCTTTGTCCAGAAATCACTTGAGAAGGGAGCGAGAAGAAAGCAGAATGCTACAGCCCTTTAGGTCCCTGACCTCATCTCACCCTGGGCCCATTACCCAGAATAATCACGGACAATGGCAGGTTCCAGGAATACACTTTTGGAGATGATTGCAGACAAAAGTCTTTGGGGGGATTGTTTCGTGTCATTTTGCTTCAACAGCACTCTAATTCCGAACCAATCATCAGGACCACGCGGGCCAACAGCAGCAGATGCAGTACTGGGCTGGAATCCGGAATTTAAAATATAACCGACAACGCGCTCTCTCGCTCTCTCTCTCTCTCTCTCTCTCTCTCTCTCTCTCTCTCTCTCTCTCTCTCTCTCTCTCTCTCTCTCTCTCTCTCTCTCTCTCTCTCTCTCTCTCTCTCTCTCTCTCTCGAATGGAAGAAACAAAGCAATACAAATAATCAAGATACACTATAATACATATATATACAGTGAGAAATTATAAAATACTATACTATTAGAAAGGTAATAATGGTCAGGAGAGGAGTTAGTTAATGAGTGAGTGAGTTTCTCTCACTCAATTAGATCACAATTTACAATTTAGGAGGCATAGAAAACATATATCTCCTTATAGAACATTGTCTTTTCTGTGTGTGGGTGCAACAATATGTAATCGCTAGCTCTTTAGCATTGTCACAAAGTGACAGGTGTTGCTATACTTTGACAATCTTATAACCATGCTTGTGAAAACCCCTTATGATCCCGTTCCCATGGGGAGAAGGCTTGTGGCTTCCAGGAGCACACAGAGGTCTGGGGGGCTGGAAGAGAGAGTGGCTTCTTGTCTGTCTCTCTCTGATTAACAATTACTGCTACACACTCCAGCGAGGGGGGTTTCAACCCAGCAGCAGCTCTCTCTTAATGAGGGAGAGGGGCCACGGCCATGCATCTGACGTCAGTCTCCTAAATACCAGGCCAGATCAGGCACGCGGCCCAGCCTTTGTTCCTGTCTCTCTACAATAGCAAGAAAGCCAAGTGAAAAGATGGATGAGACTGGGAGGGAAAGAGAGAGAGAGAGAGAGAGAGAGAGAGAGAGAGAGAGAGAGAGAGAGAGAGAGAGAGAGAGAGAGAGAGAGAGAAAGAGAGAGAGAGAGAGAGAGAGAGAGTGAGAGGGAGAGAGAGAGAGAGAGAGAGAGAGAGAGAGAGAGAGAGAGAGAGAGAGAGTGAGAGGGTGAGAGAGAGAGAGAGAGAGAGAGAGAGAGAGAGAGAGAGAGAGAGAGAGAGAGAGAGAGAGAGAGATGGGAAAATAATGGTGAAGAGGTGGGGAAAGGTTACCATAAAAAAAGGCAGCACAATAGAAGGGGAAAGAATAATAAAAATGTGCGGGGGAGCTCCACTTATTACCTCGTCTCATTTGCGAAGAATCAAAGATTTCCAACTGATCTATAATTAGTTGACCCCAGCCCTAATTAGAAATACTAAGTGCAGTGCCTCTTCAGATTAGAGCCTCTGGAATATTTCTCTCTCTATTTGGTCGGCGAGCCAATAAAGCGTGAGGTGGGATGAAGGGGTGGTGAGGTCAGAATAATTGCACAGACGCTCTGACGTGATCTAGATTAAATTGTGATAAATGTGTCAGGATACACTCGACCAGAGTTTGATCCACCAAGGACACCGATGGGTTCCAGCTCGTGAGCAGCTATGATCCAAAATGTTCAATACGGCAGTGGAGCATTTGGTAACCCCCTGAATAGAACTGGAGATACTATGACTATTTCTGTGACACTTCTGCTTCACAAAGTTATACCTGCTGCCACCGAGCCTGCCCCAACCCTCCCAAGGATGCATTACCTTTTTTTCCCAACCTTTAACAAATGTCAGAGAATAACAGCAACCAAAGATCTTCATTAAAGGAGAAGAGATTGTCGGGGACCCTTTTCTCTTTAAGTATTGTAAACTGAAATATATTAGCTCCCGCTGCACTGGGAATCTAAAACACATCTGCCTCCTACAATTTCCCAATGTACACAGAGAATATGATGTTTATTTATTCCAACTTTGATATAAAAAAGAAAGGCTGGGGGCTGTTTGGTTAGTGGAAGTGAGTGAGTCAGGTATGGCTCCAGAGAGGCCTGCGATGTTTGAGTCAAGACACATGGTACACAGCTGGTATCTTTGGAAGCAAGCGGCCAAGCAGCAGGTCGAATTACCAAGCAGAGACCCGTCTGTCTTTTAAGACTAGGGGGGTCTCATTTTAAAACCTTACGGCACAAAGTGGTGTTTTTCATATATGGTTTGTGCATCAGAATGCCTCATTATATGTTGCCGATACTCTGCAATATTTAGAGGACTCAAGAGAGTCCCGTAAAATACAATCATTATTGCAGACATAATAACTGACATTTAAATGCTCAAATGCTTCCAAAATGGCGGCGGCCATTGCACTCTGACGCTGTGAAGTACAAGCCCTAACCCGACAAGGACTATACACATGGGAGAAAGGGAGCGAGAAGACAACTAAATGACACCAACATGCTTTGGACAGCGTGGAGATGAGGTCAAGGAACAATTGAAAAAAGAGGAGAGGGGAGGGATAGATTAGGGCAGAGAATGCTAAGCCATACAAAGTGGGACAAAACCATGGGCAGCTGAGGGACAGCTTGGAGGACACAGAGATTTAGCCAGAGCATACTTAGCTGGCAGAAGAGACATTGCAGAAAACGAGGATGAGAGGGCTGCGGGGAAAGGTATTAAAAGCCTATCGATCCGCCCACTGCAATCGCCTTTCACATTATATGAAGCCATGTTTAATTCAAGCCTACATAGTGGTGGCGGAGGAGGGGGGCGGGGGGGGGGGGGGGGGGGGGGGGGGGGACCTGAAGGCCTGAGAAGGAGGAGGGAGAATGGGAGAGAAAAAAAAGAATGAAGGTGAGGGTATGAATGGTATGCATGTTGCGATCCGTCTGACGTAAGGTACATCTAACAGACTGGATGAAGACATGGTACATGTAACCTGCACCGCCCTAACCTTATAAAATCCCTAGCTTTTTGTCACCTACCAACATCAAAGGCAAAAGCTCAGCACTATTTCCCTCATTACTCCAAAGTTCCCTTCATTAACCGTTTGCCATTTCTCAGCATATTTTACATTTTCTTATCTATTTTATTTATATTCAAGTATATATATATATATATTTATATTAAAGTCTATATATATATATATATATATATATATATATATATATATATATATATATATATATATATATATATATAAGGGTTCACATTTGCGTTTTGCAATGATTAGCAATCCGCTATTGGCTGGGCAGTTTATTCCTAAATATAGAAGCAGCCTAACTTTGTTAAAAAAACTCCAACCAATCAGGATGGCTCTCTAGCACTTGCGGAATCTGGTTGGAAGTGAAATAAATATTTTAAACTGAGAAAAAGCCTTCAGTGCAGATTTCTGTCCATCTTTTAACATTGTTACTTGTTACTCATACTATTTTCTTCTTAGCCACAAACTAAAAATCCTCTGCGCGCTGATCGGTCGTATCATTTATTTTGGGGGGAAAAAGGCAACAAGAACGAGGCCATGATGATCCAAAGAGAGAAAGAGGATGTGAGATCAGGATCGTGTCACAAGGCAAATTCAAAGCTGCTGTGGCGTTTGAATAGCTGATGGTATGGATGATGGCATGGAATGAATCCCTGCGAGGGCGGCACAGTAGGAGTCCCGCCATGATGCTCTTGTGATTATGGCAATCATGACCTTAAGGTTATTCTAGAAATAACTGTAATCTTTAATTTCCACAGACATCTTAAGCGCTGTACCGCTACGCCACAAGACAGGCATCCTAGCAATATATACAGTATGTTTTTATTATTCTTTGATTTGGTGTTGTTGTGTCTCCAACAACACGAAGCCCAAACAAGAAATCTAACTAGATACAGCACTGTCCCTAAAAAACAAGTGACAACATTAGCATTCACACGAAAGTGCTTGGCACTAAACAACAATTAAATCAAATTAAGGTTGAATGAAATGAATATTGAACAATAGATTTGTCCCAGTGTCTCGCACAAATAGAGACTTCATATTGAAATGTGGATAGACAGAGGTTAAGTGCTCCCAACGTATTGTGTTTATGCGACCAGATCATTTGAGAAACTGTTTTTTATCTTTGTGATGTTTGTGTGGTCTGTGACCCGGAGTGTTTAAAAGTGATTTTATTTTTTCTAATTCACACCTTCTGCCAACAGGACCACTCATCTACCTGCAGTTAAAGGCATGGACAAGCAAGTAAATGCTAAATTTCTCACTCCCTTAAGTTATATGATACTTGGAATCAGTAATTAAAACACTAAGATTGGGGGGAGGGGGGGTTAGCTGAAAGTGGATTTTTTTTAATCTTGAGAATGGTTACGGTTTAAAATTTGAATGTTAAAACACTTTTCATGTGCATTAAGGACACTGAAGTGCACCTCATCCCATCCACCTTAATGGACAGCGACTGACAGGAGTCAAGCAACTTGACTGCATTTTGAAACCCCATTACTTGTTCATGTGCAGAGTCCTTAGCTTTTACCACTAAAACAAGTATTTATTAGGCACACAGACACATGCGAGCAAACACATGCACACACACTTTTATTCAGTGCATATCCCCACTTGCGTAAAATGTGATGATTTAAGTCAATTAATTTGAATTATATTGACTTTTAGAATATGGAGAAGTGGGATTCTGCAAGAATTGCTCATTGCGTTTTGCTGGGAACTGCCTGGCTTCATGGTGGTGGCTGCAGGGAGAATTGTTCATCGTCGACCTAATTGGCAGTGGTATTTTATTTATACCGATGGATGCTTACTAAGACAAGAGATCCATGGCACTTTTTACACATGAAACCCTATTAATGTAAAGATAAACTTACTGAAATCAATAGCTATATAACTATATAATTAATTGAGCGCGTACACAAGAATGTTAAATAACAAATAAATGCACATCTTTTATTTTTATTCTGAGCAACGTTTTTATAGTCATTGGAGGTAGGTTACTGTTTTATAACCATCATTTGATCAGAGAGCACAACCCTTTTTTCTTTATCATATGTCGCTGGTCGCATTTTTCATCTAACAACGAATAAAAGTTGGTAAAAATATTTAGCTGTCATATAGCAGTACATTGACAAGCCCACAGATAGCGCTACACGGAATGTTGATGATCTTTTAATATAATACCAATACTTACACAATAGGTAAAAGGTATAATGACATGCATTCTAGTAAACACGTAGATTTCAACAACAGCTAGTGACCATTTTAGCCAACCCATGTCAATGTAAATTCAATGTTTTAAATGTTTCATTAATTGGTATACATTTTTGATACATATTTTATATCATGTATATTATCAGATAGCTTGATATGAATAATATATCAATATAAATTAGAGGTTTGTGTTAATATTAGTACTTGTGACTTTTGGCCTGTATTCTTTAGCTCACACAAGCATTTCCATTGGGCAGTCATTCAAATGGCCAGAGCCATATAAAGCCTTGCATAAGTAGCAGAGCACAATAGTCCTTTTGCAGACACTCCGTAGTGTTACTAGTCCCCACTCATCCGGTGTTTCTTATCCGCAACGTGCTATAAGAAAGCTATTGTGGTTATTGATGAATGGAGTTTCCCAGCGCTGCGTTCCTACTGCCTGGCAATTCGAATCATGAATCTCAGATCTCAGTCAACTTGAACATTGTGCAGTACCAAACTGTTCTCTCAGTAGGATTTATTGCCAGAGGCACTTGATTGTTGTTTTAGAACGATCAGTGGGTATATAAAGAGATATTGACATATAGATAGAAAGTCAAAAGCAAAACATAAAAACGGACTGCTTTGAAACGAAATAACTCAATAGATATCATGCATTAAAGTTGTAGGTCTCCAAACACTGATTTTGCAAAGCACTCTATTAATACAGCATAGAGTAAGCAATATGAAACAAACAAACTTTCGAGGAGTGTATTGACTCAACAACTTTGCTTGTCGCGGAGAGACCCTGTAAAGTTACTGTGATTTATACCTTGTCCCAACGCCTTGTAATGCAGACCTTGAACGTACAGCCAGTGGAACAGACCCAGCTCAGTCGTGAAGTAGCACTATGTCAAATGACTCCCATCTGATAATCAAGAGAGTAGCAGTGGGCTAACAGCCCCCCGGGCCACCGGAGGGGCACCCACCGTGGAATAATCAGTTAGTGCCAAGGCTTCCTCCTCCATTTCCTCTTCCCCTCGGTGCCCAACACAGACTATTGATTGAAGGTGGTGTCTTGGATCAGGGACTGGTGAAATACTGCAGACTATCCTGTATGAACAGAGCCTCGTACAGAGTTTGCGTTTCGGGAGAGGTAACCTCCCTCTCCTGGCACACACACTGAAGCTACAGATTCACAAGACGCGCACACGCATACACACACACGCACAAATGCACACACACACACACACACACACACACACACACACACACACACACACACACACACACACACACACACACACACACACACACACACACACAGACACACACACACACACACACACACATATATTGGCATTCACACATGCACACAGGCACGGACACACACACATACAAGCATGCACATACAAGCAGGCCACACAAATACACAAAAGTAGGCACAGGCAAGGCACTCACACACACGCAGTCAGACACAATCTCTCTCACACACACACACACACACACACACACACACACACACACACACACACACACACACACACACACACACACACACACAGGCACGCAGCAGCAAACCACACACAGGCATACACACACAGACACACTGCAGGCTTATACTCACATAGCCTTGCATGATAAAAGACAATGTGAACAGACAAGTGATTCACACTCTATTTTAGTAAACTGCTCATTTAATCCTTCTTTTGATTAAATGCCATAATTGTATAATTTTTCTGAATTTTACTTCTGCACAGAAGTCTGAATTATGATTATGTTTCATTCAGGCCTAACTGGTTAGTTTTGCTATCTTCACAATCTCTATATCAAATCAAGTAGAGCCACATATAATTTGGTTCCCCCACCAAAAAGAAAGAACAAAAATGTGAATAATTCATGGTAAATTCATAAAGCCATCGACAATCCATAGCCCAGTCGATACCCATGTCCTTTTAAATCACTGTGGTGTAAGAGAATCTTGTGATGCATAATTATGCTTGCATTAAAATAGACACACAAAAACACGAAAAAAAATCACATACACACACGCACATGAATATGCATACATGCACATTCTTTTTTCTGATAGCTGCTGGATGCCCGTGGCAGATTGCATGCAGCTTCCAGGGAAGTGAGTTATTAGGATGTATCTGTGTATCGTGGCTGTGCAGTGGGATAAGGTCTTCACCGTGGAGCGCACTTCACCATGTGAATAATTAGGCTAGGTTACCAGCACTGGGGGAGAAGCAGGTACGAGGAATTCTACAACCACATTAGCAGGGTGCTCGGCAGAGCACTGACATAAACAAATGGCCCAGTATGCCCAGACGATAGCAGGAATAGCATTTATTCATTTTTTTCTGGAATAGATATCATGGATTTAAACCAAGGATTTTACAGAAAGTTCTCATTATTTTCCCATAAACCCCGCTTTTGAGAACTTAATTTAACACACACTCACACGCACACAACACACACACACACACACACACACACACACACACACACACACACACACACACACACACACACACACACACACACACACACACACTCAGACACACACAATGTCTCCTGGGGGGTTCCTGGCGCTGCATTGCAATATACATTAAAACCAACTCTAATGTTGGTCAAACAATAGCTGGGAAAACGAAATGCTTTTAAACGAGAGTGTGGTTACAGGCAGGTTTTCCTGCCTATGAGAGTTGAGGGGATAAATACATAACAATTACGGAAATATAATGGTCAAATCATATCGGATGAAAGAAGACCATATGACAAGGTTATAATTGTATCTATATATGTTTGCAAGTTATAAAAACTGAAAAATTCAATAACATATGAATCATAAAAATGTTTGCAGTTGCCTTTGCCAATGGTAATGTCAACTGCGGGCTATTCACTTGGAACAAGGTTCATGTTGGGTAAAACAATATACAGGATGACAACTGAAACATGAGAAATTCAGATGAATAAAACTCAAACTGATTCATTGTTTTCTACATTCTTTGCCCTTTAGCATGGTCAAGGGTTGCATTTGCGTGTTTGTTTTTGTGTGTGTGTGCACAAGCAGATACACTCGCATGTGAATATAATACGGCTGATGTATTGTGCGTGAGAAAAATGAATCATTTGCCGCTACTCACCACATGTGTTTTGCGGCGTAGCCTGTCTGGCACAAACCGCACAGTTGAATTTCAGTGGGTATCACTCATGCATACAGGACACTGAGGTCTGATGGAGGGCTGTTTGGGATGGGGGGGCTCTCATGCATAACTCCACCATGAGGCAACCTGGCAAGATGAAATGAAGAGGAGTAAGACATGAGGCCACTTTCTTTCCACAGGTAAAGTAGTTGAGCATAGAGGCGATTAATCCCACAGGTTTCTACCAGGAATGGTGATGCTATGAATATCTGATAGATATAATTTATCTGTGGAAAACCCTGGTCATGCTAAAGTATTAACTCATAAATCTAGGGTAAATAACTTGGAGAAACCAGCCAGAGGTATCCAAACAAATGAAAATCCTGGCCTCCATCCAAAGCCACTCCCCAAAACAATAGCTTGCTCAGTTTAAATGTTGTCTTGTCTTGGGTAAGACTCCAGTCATGGGCGACAAATGCAAAGCAGGGTATAACAATTACAAATCCTAATATGCCGATGGCTACCCATCCCTACTCTGCCTAATGTCGTTTAGGCAATCCGGGTTGATTGCTCTACAAAAATCCCTACCCCTACCCTATCACTACCCCTTAATCCTACCCCTACGAAATGGGACGACAACCCTTCGAGACCCAGTTACAGTACGTCATTAGTAGTCGTTGACGAGGTTTTGATCTTTATTTTAATTGAATTCTTTTTTTTTCTTTTGATACAATATCTGTTTCTGGGATTTTACTGTATAGTTTGAATGTCTTAGAAATGCAACCTTACCCACATGGGAAAGCACAGTATGATGAGATAAGAACATCATTCCTGCTCACAATCTGTTAGAAACTGCAGAAACTTTATTTAGGATCAAACATTATACAATATCAACATAATATATAAAACCCGAATAAACATAGAACTTGAGGTAGTATGCCATCCATGTAAACATAAATAATAGGGGTGTAAGATTCACCGATACGAATCGCTATCCGGTTGGATTAATAATTAATACAGATGCGACTCCATCGATACGCGGGCCCCTGAATCGATTTAAAATGACCAAGAATCTATCGATGCACCGATATAAACGTTGCAAATCGGTTGAGTGAGCTTTAGCCTGATATCAAGACAGCATTGTCAACTAATTTCATTCCCATTCCATACGGATCCGGAAAATGAAACTGAAGGAAGCGAGGTGAACCGTGTGAGTGTTTGTATATGTTTGCGGGCGCGCCTCCGCGCACCCCCTGCGTCTCGCGAGCAGGGAACAACCGGAATTATGAGTGTGCGAAGCCATCTGTGCTACAGGCCTCTGACCTAACAAGTCTGCGTTGTCAATCTTTGGCAGAGTAGGGCAGGCGACTGTCATTCCTTTGGTATAGTTCATAATTGTGCAGTGCAATAGGTTGACAGACATATGGGTCATCCAATCATATAATTCGGGCCGAAATAAATTATTGGACAGGTTTATATGATTTCTTTTTCATTTTTGTCAAAGAATTTGATTTATTTATTGCCGCTATCGGGATTTGAAGGCAGATCATGAAAAACGACAAAAGTGCATAGAAAATAAATTTGCCTAACTTTAACTCGTACGTTAACGTGTCTTGTAAAAGGTCGTCTCTTCCCATAGATATACATATCAGAATCTAGGGTCTCTTCCTAGTTATTGTAAGGTAGGATAGGCCTATTGAAGAGTTAATTTGTGAGTGGCAAAATAAATACATATATAAATATTAAAAATAATGCTTGCAGTCAATAACATGTTTACATCAACTACTCAAATATTAAAAATGCTTACTCAATCATTTTGTAATCGTTCACGTAATTTTTTGCCTACAGGTATCTGCGTAAAAACTGCCACAACCACAGTGCATGTGGATAATGTAGTCCTTCAACAGTCAGACCCATAGTAGGTTATGTCGAAGAAAACTTCGATACCCACAATTCCTAACGTCTCCGCTTCTGTTGACATCCGCATCTACACACCATCGTTCACAGTGATTCTTATTCAACACGAGAGTTTACATAGAAAAGTAAAGAACTGTGAATTAAAAAGGTATTATCTATTACCCGCTTTGAGATCACTTGTGTACACGTTCCCTTGCAATATTTAGTTGTGTTGTCATCGCTGAAATACAATGATAGTTAGAGACGTGGCAGACAGTAGCTAATGTTAGCATACCGGCTGCTGTACGGAGACGCACAAGAACGATTGACTTGTTGTTGAATGACGGAATTAAGTGTCTAGCAGACACGCGTACATTTATGATAACAGACCTGTCACAGATACATTCCAGCTAATCTGTGTTTAACTTGTGGGTGATATTCGGACTCAATGTGTCAGGTCTCACAGCAGGTTATCTTCTGTCTGTTTTGTGTCAGATCAGTGAACCCAGGTGGACAGTGATGTCCCCCCCACGTCTCACAGGTGCCCTGCGCTCCTTCTCCAACGTCAGTAAGAAGGATGACATAGATGGACAGGTCTACGATTTAAAGGTGAGTAAACGATGCCATAAGAGATCTCTAAAAGCATCTGGAAACGTGCCGATACTACTTGATCCTATCGATAAGCTACAAAGTTATTGTAGTCTGTAGCCCTGCATGTTATAAACCCTCTTATCTCTATTTGTTATGTCGATGTTACAAACACTATCATCTTGAGGATACATTATTCCGGATGAGGACAGGTATCTTAAAACCCAGCATAAAACCCTGTCTTGATGCCAGCCCAGAATATCAAGCTACGATTACCACTTTTGAATGCAACCTGTTTGAAAGCCCCAGAGAAAATAATGACATGATTCATTGATTAATTCGATGCTAAAACTCTACCCAGAAACAGCTGGTCAGCTTTTGGTTCGAGGGTAATACGGTCATTAGGAAACTTGGTGTGCAGGGTGGGTTTAGCTCATGCTCTTTATGTCAGTTGTCCCAAATGTGTCCTTGATTGTCACCTGAAGTCTACTGTGCACAGCTGGACTTCATTATCTGCTTAATGAATTGAGTAGCAGCTGTGTTATTTTACAAGCAGCGACACTTTAACTTTCCTTTCTATGAGCTCTAAAACTTATTTTTTACGAATAGGATCAACCATTTACCATTTAATTTACCTTGAGGGATCTTTAAGGTGTAGTTAAACCCCCTGTTTTCACAAAATCAAATACCATGAGATTAGAAAAAGTTGCATGGCAACTTTGATATCTTTTTAAAATAATGTCATTTTGTGAAAATTATGAAAATGCACCACAAACCATGGTGCCAGAGAAGACGCAGAGGAGCTAACCCTCTCTCGGATGTGGACATCAAAATAAACCACTGCCTGGAAAGAGCTTCTCACATCCCCAGACACCTTTAGGTTATAGTATAGCTGTCCAAAACGCTTAACCCTCTCTCCGACATGGCCATCAACCATCTTACCTCAATAACGGTCATATTTCAGTGAAAAAAAATCGTATATTGTTATGTTGAGACGTTTTTAAGAAAATGCTTTTTGGGCTAAGAGTTGTAGGAAGGAGTGGGGTGTGTTATTCCCATGGCTCTGACTCATTTGGGTTTACTTTTATGAATCGTCGTTTTTGTAGGAACGTTCCACATCCAAACGCACCGTGGCGTTACAAGTGTCCTAGATGCTTAGCCATCTCTCGGACGTGGACATCAACCGCTGCACAGACGGTAAAATAGTGAAGTTAATGACAGTTCGCGGATGAGGGGGATTATGGGATTAAGTGGGTGGGCATTCCTCAATACATCAACGTATTGGAAAGGTTTGTTTTTGATGTAGTATCCCTGTTCGACAACTAAAAGTAGCCTCACGTTTAGGGATTAAGGTGAATTTAGTTTACCACGATGGATGCAATAAGAGGACTTTGCGTGAGAAACGTAGAAGGCTGCTACCTCCGCCATGTCCTCAAACATGTAGTGTCCATGGTCGCAAAGATAACTGAGTGGGATTGGATCAACTGATTTATTCGCATAATCACCCTTGTTGTGGCTTATGTGGACGGGCCAATTCAGGTCTGTGATCTGTAATTATTATGACGTTGGAAGAACACACAATGAACAATCGTGTTAATAACACAATAACCTTTACCTGCATGGTATGACCTATAGTTTTACATTGACATTTGTGTTTTGTATAAATAACTTGTACAATTCATGAATCCATCAACCTCATCCGTTGACACTTGGCTACTTAATGCGTTTGTAGACAATCACATCCTATTGAAAACACCTACTGCCTTACACAATACAGGCCACTACAGGCCACTGTAATCGTTGGAGAGGGATGGATGGGGAGGGATTCAGTTGGTTGCAATCTGCAACCTCAATTTCACACACTGGACCTTTAACTTATTCAAGGGATAATCAAGTTATTCAAGTCAAGTAACTTTTATTTATATAGCACATTTAAATGCAACAGGAGTTGACCCAAAGCGCTTTACATTGACAGAAGTCAGGGTTGGGCAGAACAGTTGATGAAAGGGGCCCAGGGATACACAGGTCTTGACTAAAAAATAAATGCATAAAATAAGTAGAAAGAAAGCAATAAAAGTAGTAAGTAGAAGGTTAAGGGTGTTAAGTCTTGTTAAAAGCAAAGGTGAAAAGGTATGTCTTTAAATTAGACTTAAAACTGGCAAGGGTGGTAGAGGACTTGATGTGGGGTGGAAGGGGATTCCATAGGTTTGGACCAGCAACAGAGAATGCCCGGTCACCTTTCGTTTCAAGACGTGTACGGGGGACAGATAGGAGCTGTTTCGTGGATGACCAGGGCGACCTTGAGGTGGAGTTTGGGGAAAGCATTTTAGCAATATAAAGGGGGGCTAAGCCATTAAGAGCTTTCAAAACAAAGAGCAAAATCTTAAAATCTATTCTGAATTTAACAGGGAGCCAGTGCAGCTGAGCCAGGACTGGTGTGATGTGCTCTCTCTTTTTAGTGCCAGTGAGCATTCTGCCTGCTGCATTTTGGACCATCTGTAATTTGTGGATGTTAAATTGAGTAAGACCTGTGTATAAAATATTGCAGTAATCAAGTCTTGAGGTGATAAAAGCATGTATGAGAATTTCAAGATCACTCTAAGTTGATTAAAACCACTTCTGACCACACTATTGATTTGTTTATTAAAATTCAGAGAGCTATCCAGCATAATACCAAGATTTCTAACCACAGGGTGCACGTTATTAGAGAGGGGACCAAGAGCATTGCTGAGGCTGGTGACCGATGAAAGGGCACATGGTTCAATGAAACACTAAAAAGAGTGTTCAGTATCATATATCAGTCCTAAATATCAGTATTAGCATTTTCTGTTCTCTGTTTCTCAAGTGAAACTTAAGGTCACTGTCATAATAAACTTTTATAATGCCATAAAATAAAAATAACATATTTAAATATTTATGATTTTTGTGTGGTAACATTACATTACACGATATAATTATATTACAAGACATTTAACAAACTGCCTTGTTGTTGTTGCATAATGAGATTTTTTTTCCCCCTATGTCAGCCTTTTAATTGAATACTTCATTATGAGCTGTATTTCATGGCAGTTCTGGCTTTTTCAGTTTTCACAGCCTTTTCCAAAAATAAACCCTTTGCCACAAGTGAGGTTCTCGAGAGTTGAAACGAAATTGGGACAGATCTTGAGAGCACAACCTCTGTCAGACACACCGTCCATTGAATTCTCAAAACAGCTTCTCTAGGGAAAAGAAGGCCAGGGTCACCCTGAGATAATCTTCTGGCCTGTGGTAAAATCCTTAGTTTTAGAGGACATGGAAGTGCTGATTGTAATGGAGTCATTGTGTTAATGCCTATCCTCCCTCCTACGGCTGAGCTTTCTATCCCGGGGAGATCTCATGCTCAATCTTTTTTGCCTCCGTCTCTGAAGTCACATGTAGTACTTCAAACATCTATGTGGTATATTATATACATACATACAGTACATACATACATACATACATGCATGCATGCATACATACATACATACATGCATACATACATGCAAACATGCATACATACATGCATGCATGCATACATACATACATACATACATACATACATACATACATACATACATACATACATACATACATACATACATACATACATACATACATACATACACACATACATACATGCATGTTATAGAGTTTGTGTACAGCATTTTAATATAGAATAAAGATAGTAATATTTATTTAGTCATATTTTCTTTAAATTGTAGACCGTTAATAATAAATGTAATCAAATCAACGAAACGATGCTGAATATATTATTTTTAAGCTCAATTAAAGAATTTGCTTAAATAAATCACTTGCAAGATCCTCATTATAAGAGAGTAAAATACTATCAGTGACACCGTCAATAACAGTTGTCTAATTAGAAGAGGTTATATAATGTAATCAGTACATTCTATTGCATATTAAAAAAATGAACTGCATAGAATTTAACTTGTTTGCAAACTTAAATGAAACTGACAAGTAACACAACATGAATTTGCCTATGTCCCTGTTATTTCTATAAAAGATATTATATTTTTATATTTTTATACCTGCCAATTAGAGCAGTCACCTTATTAAAATGGTGAAAATAATCAACATATGTGGATGGAGGTGTATTTCACACAGAGTTAAGCTTGTTTCATGCCCAATGTGTGAAATTCCTGTTTGTATTATATCCTGGACCAACTCATGAATGGCCCGCCCCAACTTTATTATTTTCATCATTTTTAATTGTAACCAGAAATTGCATATACACTAGTTTGTGTGTAGGTGTATATAACGTATGCATGTGCAGTTGAGTAGGATGTCATTCTAAAATGCAAAGCTGTACAAAATCTCACCATTTTATCCCCTACTGTGATTCCTTCATCAGTCAAAGCGTGTGAAACGTCAGGAGCTGTTTGCCAGACAGGGTCTGACATGGCAGAAGGTGGTTCAGTTCTGCACGCAGCAGAGAGACCATCCCCAGCAGCCAACCGCTAGCCCGGACCTGAAGAACATCCTCGTGGCAGCCAGACAGATCGGTAAATAAACCATTTCAACCTCTCCCTTCTGGAAACCTATTGTAATTCATGTATGCATCATTTCACTTTCATGATCTGTGCATGCACCAATTCCCGTAGGATGAAGAAGGATCAAGAACAATATATCGAAAAAGACATTTCACGAATAGTTCATTCATAGACTGCTATAGACATTATAGATGCATCACCTAGAAAGATAGTGTAGTTATGTTCACTCAGTGCACAGAGTACGATTTCTCTCAGTAAAAAAGAGCACCACCTTATATGTGAAGAACCATTACCCTCACGTTTCACTCCAGTGTTAGTAGAGTGTATGTCCCTAGATATAAATCTCTAGTAATTTATTAGTGCTATGCCACTCAATTGCTTCTACATTTTCCTCTCGTGATATAAGGTCTGTAAAGCCCACACACTAAAATCATGGGAGAGTGAAGCTGTTGATTGTGTGATGATTAAATTATGTTAATTATATACAATTAAATTAACTAACTTATTACAATTCATGAGAAGGAATGCATTTTTCCATTAAAGAGTCTAAAGGCTAATCCATATTTATATTCTAACCTGTACCTGGTTAAAATAAGTATCACCTCCATTAACGCTGAAGAGCATTTTGTCCGCCGTCATTCGAGCAACTACGAGAGATGTAAAAGCCTTCCATTTGTGGCCCGCAATTCCCTCCTATCTAGATACCAAGGGATGGATGGGGGGGTGCTGGAGGTGATACTGGCAGTTGTGGGGCTATTGTTGGGGGTAGTTGTGCTTGTGGTGATGTAGGCAGAGTTGTTGATAGTGGTGCTTGTGGTGATGCTGGCAGTGGTTCTTGTGGTAGGGATAATGGTTATGGTGGTTGTGGTGGCGTTGGGGTGGTTGTGGTGTTGATGGTAGTTGTGCTCTTGGTAGGGGTGGGAATCTCTTGGCACCTCACGATTCGATTCCGATTATGAGGTAAACGATTAGATTCTAAAGCGATTATCGAAGCATCTCGATACAAGAATTTTTTTTACGTACATTTCCATGCGTGATTTTCAAAAGAATATATATACATCTGTGTTTGCTACTCAGAGTTTGCTAATCACTTCCTACTTTTGTGATGATCATTAAAGACATCAACAGATGAATTAACTTATAATATTTTATAAGAGAGAAAGCTTTTGTCACAAATATGACTTTCTATGAACAATGCAATAATCAATGCAGCTTGCATTAACACAATATGGAAGCATGCAAAAAATAGGTTTCAGTTTTATTTTCTTTCTAATCTTTCTTTTCTATGTCATTAAAGAAAAAGCTGCTCTTGAATTAGAAGTAGTTCTTGTGTCTGGCTGTGAGTTTGCGCGCATGCTATGCGTAGGCTGAATCGCAATCGTGTCAAGACAAATCAGATTGGCCAATCCACACTGAAGATAAATTCAATAATTTAAAAAATAAATAATAATAATAATAAATATAGCTGCATGGAGCAATGTGACTGACCCCAGAATGATGTCATGAGTCTATGTACCAAGTTTGGCTATGACATGTTAAAGAGATGCTGAGAACAGGCTTACTTCCTGTTTGGCGGCTTTGCTGTCAAGTTTGATTGGCTGTCACGGCCAAATGGTTTTGAATTAGAAAAAGCTGTTTGGCATGTTTGTTCTGCTTGGTCTGAAGATCATATAGGGCAAGTTTCATGATGATTGGACATAATCTGTGGCCTGTGGATATGTAATATTGATATTGACCACTTTCAACATGGCGGCCAATTGCTGATGTTGCCATGGGAAATATTTTATTAGCTATATGGGGCGGTCTGACAGTATGACCAGACGTTGAAAATAAGTTTGAAATATACTCATGTGAAGAGAGAGGAGTTAAAACACGTCTTCCTTAATTATAGCGCCCCCTAGAGGTCAATGGTCACCAAATTTATTGAGTGTCCCCATGATGATCTCCTGGGTCTATGTACCAAGTATGGTTATGATATGTTAAAGGGATGTTGACATATTGGCTAACTTCCTGTTTTGCGGCTTTGCGGTCGAATTTGATTGGTTGTCGCGGATATTTCCGTGATAAATCATTTACTAGCTATACTACTACTCCTAGCTAAATTGAAAATTTGTTCGAAGTATACTCATGTGAAGAGAGCGGAGTTAAAACACATCAACATTAATAACAGCGCCCCATTGAGGCCAAATCTCACCAAATCCACTGAGCGTCATCATGATGAGGTGATGGGTCTATGTACCAAGTTTGGTTATGATATGTCAAAGGGCTGCTGAGATACTGGCTTACTTCCTGTTTCCTGCTTCCAAATTTGATTGGCTGTTGCGGCCAAACGGTTTTGAATTTGAATAATATCATTGTTTTATACCAAGCATGGCCTGAAGATCATGTGTGCCAAGTTTCGAGATAATTGGACAAAATGTGTGATAGTAGTAGCATAACGACGACAAAGGTGAGTTGAACTCGGCTTGGCCCAAGGAATCCATGATATATTGTTTGTGGATATTGGATGAATTGGTCTAAAGTTATAAACATGAATGCATGTCCAAATTTGACCTGATGGTGGCGCTAGAGCTGATGACCAAGCGACCTCAAATTTGCTACATGGGCTAATGGGACGGTCCTAAACCAGTGTGCCAAATTTCACAACTTTTCACCAAGGCTTTCTATGGGCTGCCATAGACTCCCATGATGGTATAAGAATTCATGCAAAAACAATAGGTTGTCTCGTAACTTCGTTGCTTGACACCCAATAATTCAGATTATTAATTTATCTGCATCGAGACAGAATCGTTCTAGCGAGAATCGGGATGCATCGAAGAATCGATCATTTTTCCCACCCGTAGCTCTTGGTGATATAGGCAGAGGTAGAGATAGTGTTGCTTGTGGTGATGTTGGCAGTGATGCTTGTGATCGTGGTTCTGGTTGTGGTGGCCTTACTGGTGCTTGTGGTGATGCTGGCAGTGGTAGTTGTCGTTGGGATAGTGGTGATGGTGAATGTGGTTGTGATGGCGCTCACTTCCTAGCTTCTGCCAGATGGATTGAAATCCACACGCTACGTGAACATGGTGTGTGGTGAATCCAAAACTCAGGGTATGCAAGTTAAGGCTGCCAAACCCCCCTTAGAACACTACAGTGTATAAATCTCAATTCCATTCAGATTCATCTCAAGGGTGCTGAATGAACAATGTTTGAACAGAAACACAATTGTCAATCAAAATAAGACCCAACTACTTAAAGAAAGAGAAAACGTTTAAATCCCTTATTTTGCCAGTCCTCACAGCTGAATTGAGTTCAAAGTCACTGCTGCACCGTTTTTGAAAAAAATTCCAATGTGAATTAAATTTTGTATTGATTTGCTTGTTCCTTGGTACTTGGCAAAGGAATAACTTTGCTTTAATCTGAGCCACATTCCTGCTGAAAATTCTACCTCTAGCACTATTTAGAGAGAGAAAGCCAGTAGGACATCTGAATCTGACATCACACTCGCACAAAGTGTGATGTCTTTCATCTGTCCATTTTCCGTCCATCTCAACCGTCAAGCTTGTGTCATGACAGTTGTCAGGCTTTTCTTTTTTATTAACTCATGTTTGAAAACAATAAATCTAACCTACAAAGTAATTGGCCAAAGCCGCCAGTTCTACTTACCGCATTTAAAAGGCTGTGGCATGTTTATGTCCATCACATGTCCATCACATACAACACGTGTGTGTGTGTGTGTGTGTGTGTGTGTGTGTGTGTGTGTGTGTGTGTGTGTGTGTGTGTGTGTGTGTGTGTGTGTGTGTGTGTGTGTGTGTGTGTGTGTGTGTGTGTGTGTGTGTGTGTGAGTACAGTCAGTTGTTCTTTGGAGGAAGTTTTATTTTAGCATTAAGCGTTTTTGTGTAGCATTAATCATGAAAGAAAGTCAACTATTGTTGTTTAATCCTTTTTCCCCCGTACGTGTATGATAATGTTCCTTGCATTCACTGGCCAACATTAACTTGATATTTGTTGTTGTCACAATACGCTCAGCCATTATACGTCCTAAACTCGAGCTTAAAAACCCAAATTAACAAGAAGCTCCTAAGTGCACTCTGAACAGGATGAAAGCAACCATTCTCTCAATGCTGCATACAGGGGAGACTCTGATGCTTTTACTCCGTTTTAATTGGTTTAAATCCTTTTCATCTTCACTGGGTCTACTCTGCCTCACGCATCTTTGCATTTCTTTCAGTCCCTCTTTTTTATGACATTTTTACTCTAATTGGTCAATTAATTATTCTATTCCTTTTTGAAGCCATGTCTGGTTAAGCATGAATTGTTCGGCGTATTATTTAAATAAGCCACATAGGCATGGTTTAAATAGAGAGGTTTTACCTAACTCTATATTGCTAAATTAATTATGCAACACCATAGCTTTGGTCCTGAAAAATATAAAACAAAAAATATCTATAAATAAATTGAAAAAACATGCATATAAATCCTAATCGTCTAAATCAATAATGTGCAACTAAACGCAATTATTGGTGGTCATTGTTGCAGTCAAAGTTTATCATGATTTTGGTGATGACCAACATAACCTTAGCTCATAACCTTAACCATAGCCAATGTTCAGCCATTTGTTGAAATTGCAAAACATTGTGTTCTTGTCTCTAATTTCCAGTTGGGGTTGAAAATGGTCAGGAAACAATTGAAAGTGCTGCCGTCTTTCTCTTTGAGACATTCCACAACAAAGACCATGTGGGCACCGAGGAGACGAGAGCCATCAAACAGATGTTTGGTCCCTTCCCCGCCGCTGCAGCCGAAGCATCTTGTGCTGCGGTGGCGAAGATCGTCTCAACCCTCGGAGAGTCCCTCGTGGAGGACTTTGTCCAGGCCCAGAGCTCTTCTCGCAACCTCCAGCGTGGCATCGCTTTTGGACGCAACATTGCCTTCTCCTATGACAGCTACACGCTGGATCCCCTGGATCTCCCGTGGGAAGCCAGCCTCGAGGATGATCTGGGCCTGGACTTTAACAGTTTCCTGAGCAGCCACCAGGCAGGGAAGGTTGGAGGCCAGACGGATGAGTCCAGTTCGGGCGCACCCAGCAGTAATTCTATGGATGGAGCCATTCTTAGGGCAGAGGTGGAGAAGTACCTGGATGGAGGCAACATGATCTCTTCCAGCCCGGAGGAGCTGTGCACCTCCCTGTTTGAGATGTTGGCCTCATACAAGAGTGATGATGAGCTTCAGAATGAGGTGCGTGAACCATCTTTATTTATTCTGCCCAATGCATACTAGTTCTGACGGATTTGTGTTTTTTCTTTTGGTTGCATTTTTAGCAGCATGAAACCCTGACTAGGCCCTGGAAATCTAATATAGAATATATAATATACATATAGGCCTATATATAGAATATATTATTTGGTTCCGTTTTGAGCAATGATCAATTGCACAGTTAATAATAATAATAATAATAAGTTTAATTTATAGTGCCCTTTTCATCCGAAGATCTCAAAGGGCTACAGGTTAAAAGCAAAAAAAATAATAAAAAGGGGGTTTAAAAACATCTAAGAGTGGGAGCCAAAGGCTTTCTTAAAAATAAATGTTTTAAGACCTTTTTTGAAGCAATCAGTGGATTGTGGTGCCCTCAAGGTGTCAGGGAGGGCATTCCAGAGGTGTGGGGCGGCAGCACTGAAGGCCCTATCTCCCATGACCCTAAGTTTGATTCTGGGTATTTGGAGGAGGTTAGAGTGAGTGGAGCAGAGGGAGCGTGTTATGTTTGTTGAGAAGTTCTTTGAGGTAGGGGGGGGCATGTCCATGGATACATTGGTGAGTGAGTTTGTAGTTGTTAGGGATAAGCTTTAGCATTTATTACAAATATTGTAACTATTGAGGCATTCCAAGCAGCATTAAATTATTCCAGACCACAAGGGGGCAAACCAATCTAGTAAACAAACTGTGTAAAAAGCTTAGTTGATCGTCATTCTCTGGCATCCTTACTTACCTCAGGCAAAACCTCACACTCACTGCACTATGGAGGCCTTGTTAAACCTCCTCGCAGAGCATCTTCGTAAAGGTCAACATATCTACTTAATTGCGCCGCAAGCAAAATAGGTCATGGTTGACAAACCTGCCCAGTGACCACTGCAGTCATAATCCAGGCTTTTATAATGTATTGCAGGTGGCGAGGGAACTTGACGGAATTATTGGATCAGAACTTTTCTTTTAACCAGAGTTGACACTGATTGAACTGTGTTGTAAGGCATGATTGCCCATTGACACCACTTGGCCAATAAGAGTCGTTTTAGAGTAGAAGTAGATTTCTGCATCAACTCATTTAAAAGTTGTGCAATCTTATACAAATTATTATTTACACGCATTCAATTATGCTGAAATATATGAAGGCTGGTTGCTGAATATCACCAGCACAAGACGCACACAATTCTGCAAAGACTGATTAACAACATGTTTGTTCCGCACCCAGACCTCGTCTCAGCTGCCAAATGTTCTTAACGTTCCACAAACAAAAATATCTTGGCTCCAGTGCAACTAATGAGAAAGGTTACTATGGTCAGTTGACATATTCAATACTATATGTTGGTATTTCAGAGGTTATCTTAGACACAGTTCTTCCTCTTAAAGGAGACGTGTAGACTGGGTTTGGTATTTAAGAAGGACACGGTTTGACAAGGCCCGTGAGGTAAGGTTGACCAACAACCCTGACCTTCATCCGTATCTGTTGCACGTAGGTGTACAACTACTCTTTGTCTTCACTCAGGCCTGTTCAACCTTGATCTTCGATCACTTGACCTATTTGTTAGTTGTTTCGGCTGTTTCTTAATGTACCGTAACTACCATTGGATGTGGTATTTAATTGAATTTATTAAAAAGCTGAATATACTTATTTTTAGAGCTGACATTAACAAATCTGCATGCAAGCATTGGTTTCAATATGCCCTTGATTTATTTTTAGTCTGCCAAATTATTAAATTGATCTGCCATTGGTGGTGGCATATTTGATACGCACAGGGACATATCAGCTTTGGCACTGACTATCCTGCATATCCCTGATCCACTTGGCAGAAATATAACATGCAAGCATTGTGTCTATCAAACCATATTAGCTTTGCTTTTAGTCAAAGTGACTTGCATTATTAGTTGCATGTCTCTAATTAGCAGGTAGAGTTAGGCACCATGCTCAAAAAAGCCCACTGTCGACAATAGACTAGGGTACGAAACCCAGACACTTCAGCTGCAAGTCAAACAACCTCACCTATCTACCACTAGAGTCTAGTGGTAGTTAGGTAAGGATGTTTGACTGGCAGCATGAAAGTCTAGTGACTGGATTATAATGCAGCCAAAAGAGAACAAATGTTCAAGGGAAAGCATTGGAGTGGAGAGCAGAGACTGCCATTTTGTTCTCTATTCGTTGGTGTGTGCTAACTTTGTTGGCACATTTACCACACTGTTTATCACAGGTATTCTTTCCTCTCTCATTGGCTCTCTCTGGGAGCAGAAAAACCCTGCTTTACATAGCCTGTATAATGTAATTTATTGTTATCCTGTTTTTCCTCTATCTTCTCCCTTCACCGCAATTGTTTTACCTGTGGATTTCTATGCCTCCCAAGTCGTTTTGGGGTATATGTTGTAGATAGGTGTGTGTCTATTGTTTTGTTGTCTTTGTGGTAATTCTGTGTTTGTTAGTGTGTGTTTGTAACGTTAATGACAAATTAATAGATGAAAAAGGTACTAGCCCAATACCTCGTTCCCTCTTGTCCCCCGTCTTTATATGTGTGTGTGTTTGTCTCTCGCTCTCTCTGCCTTTCTCACCTACCTTCCTTGCATCCAAGAAAGGGAGCATTGTACTACCTGGCTTGGTTACATTCTGTTCCAATGTTCCTCACGTAGTTGACATTTGGAGCCGAACTCTCCCACTGACATCTTTAGATGTGGAATGCCCTTTGAGTGCGTGCGCGTATGTGCGCACACGTGCCCTGTGTGTGTGTGTGTGTGTGTGTGTGTGTGTGTGTGTGTGTGTGTGTGTGTGTGTGTGTGTGTGTGTGTGTGTGTGTGTGTGTGTGTGTGTGTGTGTGTGTGTGTGGTAGAGAGCTTTCTTCACGCTGCTCTCTCTGTGTGATTCCAAAGTCAAGAGTCAAGTTTAAAGGCTATGCATTCAGCGCCATTAAAGCCGACAGTCGAAGGAACATGCCTGCTATATTATTTCTCATTTGTGGCCCTTGGATTATGACATTTTCTGGTAGCATCTGTGCTTGGCATGTGGGGGGACGCGTGGAGGTGGATGGAGTGGGGGGGTGTGAATACGAAGAAAAGCCATTTACTCATAAAGCCAATTCAAATGGTAAATTGACGTCTTAGTGTGACTGCATCGCCTCAGTTAAAAGGATAGGAAAGTAGAGACAAAGCACCCTTTGCAAACATATTCAGAATACATTAGATGGATGTTTTAGGGGGACACTACCGGTACATTCATTATCCATTAATTAGTAGCATTGATGATTATTCTTTAATAGCATTGGCATAAGGGTTAGGGTTAGGATTAGGGCTTGGTAAAATAATTTATTTATCAATGCACTGCAATTTATTTGTTCTCGATTCAATTTCAATTCAGATTTTATTTTTAATCGATTATTTCCATAAAAAAAAAAGGAAGCAAGAAGAACTCAGTCATTGTAATCTAGAAGCGAGTTTGCCTAAATGTACATGTCCTTTTACATTTGTCCATGTTATGATTAAGACTTTTATGCTGCAAGTTTAGCTTAGGAACAATACTATACAATGGTGTATTCCCTTTTTGCTAGTTAAAGCACAATGAAATGGTTAACTCATTTTGAAATGGTTAATTCTAAATAATATTTAGGCATTTTTGTCATCTGCACGTATTATTGAATCGATATCGAAGCAATTGGAATATCGAATCGAATCGATAACGAATCGAATCAAGACCTAAAGAATCGAATTGAATTGAATTGTGCGGTACCTGGCAAAATCCAGCCATAGTTAGGATTATTGTTAGGGTTAGCAGCACCATTGGTAACATATTAAGGTGCGGCTACATGTATACACTTATTCCGATAGGTTTGGGGTGGGTGCGGCTGCTTTATAACTTAGAGAGATGGGATCAGCAGTTGCAGCAGTTCGCAATTGGTCCGTCGGTTATTTTATGCACACCGAGCTCGACCGCTGTCAAGGAAAGCAGATTTTTTGCCTGATTCATGTCTTTCTTATAACGCCGCAAGTAGTCCGGTCACTTATGAACCCCAGCGTGTCCGGTTGCTAAGCAACGTCAACATCTTTGGCGGACTATTTCTCTGCTGAACAACACCACAAATGGTCATTGTGAAAAGACACACCATGTGAAGATATTTTATAGTGAAGATTTAGTTTTATCAATAAATAAATAAATAAAATCAAAGTAATTTGAAACTTAAATCCACACAGGGGTGAATCGAGATCGCGATTTTATAACGATTTATCGTTCAGGCCTAATTGTGAGTAAGTGATCTACTGCCTGCAGCATTATTAGTTATGCAGGATTGAATGGACTTGTCGACTTTGACTATATTCAATGTCTCGGAGGAGTACTCACCTGTTTAATAAGGTCCAAGGACAGAATTCACGAGAGCCAGTAAAACGATTCTCGGACCAAACAAAACCAACATCATACACACACACACACACACACACACGCACACGCACACAAAGCATTGCGACTTGGGAACACATATGAAACAGACAACAAAGAAAGACCCTGCAGCCAGGGGTGAGGTGGGGGGGAGTATGCTGCTCTGACCCCCACATCAAAGGGCATCCCTCTCAGTCCTGTACTGAGACTGCCGGCTCTCTGAGAAGGCCTTGCAAGGGGAAAGGCGTAGGGGGCGTAGGGATAAAGGCAACATACTCAATATCGTATGGTATTTCTGTCTCTGCTAACTCCAAAATGTGCCTCAATGCAGGTAATTATCTTGAAGTGCATTGAGGGAAAAATGTCTCTCTCTCTCTTTCTATTAGTTGCCATCCTTTCTTCTTACTTTCCTGTAGCATATCAGCTGATAAGCAGCCAGCGAGTTCAGGCTGAGGTCTGTGTCTTTGAGCACATCGGCCCGGTTTGAGTGCTGATCCCATCCGTGTTTTCTCCAACACTGTAGTCCTACAATCAGGCACCCAGGTCCCTCTTTCATTATTTATTTGTTTCTTCTGGATCTATGTGTCGTTGTTGTTTTTGTTTTGCTGTCACCAGCTAAGTGCCAGGTGGCTGTGTTTGGGAGGCTAAGCGACAGAGCATATTCTGTAGCAGGCGGATGCTAATTACCAGGTGCTCATTCTGGCACTGGAGACATGTTAGAGGGGCGAAACATACAATGAATATACTGTGTGTGTGTGTATTGTGTTTTTTGTGTATGTGGCTGTTTAGTTTTTGTCTCACATCTACTGATGTCATTCCTCCCTCCCGCCCCTCTCCTTCTCCCCCTCCAGCTGTATGAGCTGCTGGGCGCAGAGGGATTGGACATGATTTCAAGCCTCCTCCAGCGAAGGGCAGCCATCGTAGACTCCCTCCTCTCCTGCCCACCAGACAGGCTTGGCTGCCCACCAGGTGAGACAGCCCTGCGGCAACCAGGTCATCTCCATAGCAACCTCGCCTCGCCTCACTGCAAAGTACCCCAAATACCAGGCTGGGATTTATATCTCGGAGGGGGTGGGGGGCAAAAGATCAAGACATTAGTCCGGACCACATATATAATATCACTGTGACAATGCATGGGCCGATGGTCCTTTTGCTTATGCAATCTTGTGAGACGCTTTTAAAATGAAATGACCGGAAGGCAGCGTGTCGATCAATGTAATATAAGCTCTCCAGGATCTTCTGTTTCTCAAGCCACCTTGTTCTGGGCGTTTCAGGACCCGGTGTTCTCTGTGACTTTAGTCCACGGTGTATCTTTACAATGTTTCAGATTTCAAAGTCAAACCTAATCCTGTCATCCCCTTGTCCTCTTCCCACCCAGCCGCACATTAAATAATTTTTAACAGAGCCGTCTGCCCGGGAGCAACAAGAATATGTAATGCAGAGTCTGAGGGTCACGCAGGTTTCCATGTACCGGTCGTGTACCTTGAGCCTCAAGGTCACGAGCCCTGATCGCTCAGCCATGGAAGCGTGTTCATTAATCTATCGGATGTGCTCATTTTGTAATCAATGCCCCTCTCTCACACGTTAAAATGCTCACATTTTCCTGCCGTGGTTGATCTTCTGCATTTGATAGTTTTGGGTTCATTGAACAGATGGTAAATTAGCTCCCGGTCCCTGTCCTTTTCTTACTGCATTTCATGATTAAGATAAATAATAAAGTAGGATATTGTATTATGAGCGACAATGTCAGTAGTGTAGCATGACATGCAGGGCCTTAACTGAAGAGTTACCTTCACACTAGTCCTCATTGGATTACATTAGGAATGCCTGTCTCTCCCTGGTGGTTTAAAAGTTGAGATCATTGCTTTTGTATGATATTGTACTTCATCCACCTTTGACAATGAGAGTACCGTGTTAAAGCTGCACCCTCTGTAACTATTAGCTATTTCAAACAACTTACTGTGTGTACATTACATTTATTAAGCTTTTGTCAAAAGCGACTAACAATAACTACCTTCAACAATGATGTTGAAGGCAAATACCCAATTGCTGAATTTTTATCATAAAAAAGGGAAAGATTTATATAATTGTTATGTTTTATACAATTTTTATGAATGAAGATGCAGTCTCAACAGATGAGTTTTCAGTCTGCGGCGGAAAATGGGGTAGGGTTTCAGCTGTTCTCATATCAGTGTGGAGCTCGTTCTACCATTGTGGAGCCCGTTCTACCATTGTGGAGCCATGGGGCTAAAATCAAGGTTCGTTGAACGGCAGCTGGGGCCCCCATGTAATGGGAGAGTAGCTCAGCGTACCATAATGACATAGACCTATACAGTCTGAAAACCAATCCTTGCCTTTCAGGGCAGCAGCTTGCCTCTGATTATTGCATTGGGGTGAAACGACTAATGAAAACATAATCGTTGTGTTTTAGTATAGAAATCGTGTTTGAGTGGATTTTGTTGGCAGGGACCTTTTTAAATTAAAGTGGTTAAACAGAACAGAATGTACTTCACACAACTAGGTTTAAGGTGAACACACAAGCATCCTCTGTAGGATGGTACCATGAATTTGCTTCCGCCTATTAACATTGACATTTTGTGCTTCAAACTAAAGCAAGTATCGGAATACAATATTTTTCCCATCCCTAATATGTATTTGCGAGATGGACTGTTTTCCGAAACACAAGTGGGCATATTGTGGGTTGTGGCAGATGTGAGGGAGGTATACAGGGGATAATTCATCATGAGCACAACTGATAGTCTGATCCTGCTGCAAGGCATCAAAAGACCAGAAGATAAAGCACTTCAGAAAGTTTTTTTTCCTATTTTCTGAATACCTCCGTCACCTTCCAAAGACAAGCAGGCTGCGTCTCTCAAATATATTGTTGTTTGTTTTACTTTTTTGCCTTTGTGTTGTGTAAAATGAATTGCAGTGGATGTAACCAGACCAGAGTAATGGATAGTCTTGTTATCGAGGAAACTTTTTTTCCCTTCAGTTGACGTGAACCTGGCTAGGCTGCTGACAGTGAATGTTTATGTCATGAAGAGATCCGTTTACAGGCTGGACACTCACAGGACAACGTAGAGATCGTAATGGCAGATGGGCCGTAGGAAATGGAGAAGGTCAGCCGGCTGGCGTAAAGGGGAAAAACAAAGGGACGCTATGGTTGTTTGTGAAACATTTATACTGATACCAGTGACACAAAAGTTAAGCTCATTCAGTTCCTGTATATTTTTAAAACACAATCTACATGACCTTAAAAGTCATTAGTAAATAATTGAGTTTGATTCAATCATTTATTTAATCAGAGGGTTAATTTTACCCCGTTGTTGTCGTGTTTGTTTTGTGAATCTTTTAAATAGATGTTCCATGAAGCAGTCCCTTCCCTGGGTCTCGTCGGTGAGGCAATTAACTGACAGAAACCGAATCATTGTGTTATTCCTTTTTTCACAGCGGGTTCCAAACCCAGCCTGAGTTACATGTGGTCGGGAAGTTTTTCCGGGCTCCTGTTCACCTGTCAGAAAGTTCACCTGCCAGGCAGCTTTTGAGATTAGTGTTGCCTTGACAACCGGGGGTAAGGTCAGGAGGGGCTAGGAAAAGGCTGATTAAATTCCGTACTTCCTGCATGGCGTCAGGAAGCCAGGGTTTACCGGGGAGGGCCTGTCGGCTGCTGATTAGCTTTTCAAATTGCAGTTTGCAGCTCGGCAGTTTGCGTGTTTATGAACGTGCAGATAGCGTTGGCGGAGCTTCTCCACATTTCAATGGGAGGATGAAAGACGCAGTTTATACATAGATAAGTAGTTGATTCCTCCTTCTATGGCACCATTGAAAGCATCGGCTGACTCTACTTTTGCAGAGTTTGAAGACTATAGGCGTTGATGGCTCATGTTGGTCGTAGTTGGGTATTGCATTTGAATGGTGCTTGGGTTTGCTTATATGGGACACACTTAAGTATAGTATGGATTCTACCTATGGGCTCGCTAATGTGTGTTCCTGTATTCTTAATTGTCATGCATATTCCTTTTTTCTTTGATAGCTTAATTCCAGGGAGCTTAGATTACCAACTTTTTCCCTCAATTTCTTTTGATGAAAGCTCTAGTTATTGCAAAAAACAGTCCTAAATTGAACTAATTCCCAAAGATCAAACACATTTTTATTTATTTATATCCATCAGAAACCCCAGTGTGTCTCTACAACATTAGTGGTTAAAGAGCAAGGAAGGGCAGACATCAAAGAGCTGGGAGGGGAGGGGGTACGTGCCTCATCAGAGTTATGGGGGTGGGAAAACAACACGCAAAAAAAGATGTGCTGTTGCCTATGAAATGGAAATGGTAGTTCAATAGTGCACCCAAGATGGAATAGAAGGGCTGTTGGACTGGGGAAAGCAAGCACTTAATGGTTGCTCTCATCTCTGTTCTAGGGAGAAGTGATCAAACATAGCCATTCAAACACTCATTGGAAAATAATAACGCTGACGTATGTTGCACCTTTTTAGCTCCCCTCTCCCCGGGTCATATTTTATACACCCCATCGAATGCAAACGCAGGTCGCCGCTCTAATGGCAGCAGACATTACCGGCTGAATAAGGCATTTGGAATCCAAACCCATTAAGGCTGTTGGAATTTAGAACAATGCCTATTTTCCACAAGGTTCCCGACATGCGGCGTCTCCAGGGAGTGTGTCGCCAACGCTGGGTTCCAGGGACCATTTATTTGGCGTGACACGAAAGGCGAGACAAAAGGAAAAAAACGCACCTGGTGGCCACTAAACCTCAGAGTCCGGCTAATTTCACACTCCAAGCCCTCCTGTTAGGGTTGGCCAGTTGGAGACCGGACACCATGTCGGCTGCAATGGGGTTTGTTCAGATGCAGGAACACTCTTTGTATTGCAGACAAAAATACCATCTGCAGAGGGTGGCTGTAAGGGCTGGACATTGGGTTGTGTCTATGTTGGTGCACATTCAAACAAAGCAGTTAAATCCTAAATATCAAGCACATTTAGCAATTTAATTAGATTGGATTCAACTTTATTGTCATGTACTGAGACACAATAATGCTGTTTAGAAATAAGCAAGAAGTGCAAAACACTGAGTACAATGTGTACATATGTTTAGAATATATATTAAATAAGATATATGCAGTATGAACAGTATTGACAATAGTAACATTGGGGATGAATACATCCAGTACTTTAGTAGACTATGAACATGAGGAGCACTAGTAGTAGGTATTTTATAGAGGTACATATATTTTGGTATAAGTGATACAACCATACACCTACCATAAGTCATAGTCAAGCAGTCTGTTGCTGTTTAATTTGTATGTTCAACACATAACTTACCACTGCTTCTTTTAACCTTCTACATTACACTTCTGGTCTGCACCGGCATACATAAAATCTTAAAGTCATGCGATTTCCTAACCTCTTTCACTGTTATTTAATACAGTTCATGTAATTCATGCAGAGGGGATCATTATATGAAAGAATAAATTGAAATTTTAAGTGAAAAGAAATCATCAGGAAGCGAACAAGGATAAAGGGAGCAAGTGAATAGTGAACTAGAGACTTGGATGGCCAAGGTTATTAGACTAAAACATGAGGGACCTTCAGTCCCTGCCGTTAGCTGACATGTAATGGTGGTTTTCTTGATTAACCCTGAACAAGAGAATCGCATTATCCATGCTATACCAACTTCGGAGGTGGCCTGTTCTACGTGGGAAAGTCTGCAATACATTTCTTCAACCTTATCCCTGGTGGCATTTGGGACGATATTTGAAACAATTTATAAAGGAGAGACAATTTCAAGATCCTATCTTGAACAGGCTGATGATAGCAAGGAATTGCTGCCTAGGTTTTTTATTATAGTTTGCAAAGGAATAGCAATAATACCTAACTCAGCAAATTGTTTATCAACTAACATCGTCTAGGTAGTTATTAAGGCCTTGCATTTAGATTCAGCATGGTTTATTTTTAGTATCTCTGACTGCATAAGAGGCAGTTATAAGATCCTTCTTTGTGTCATTATCACTGTCCTACTAATTGTATTGTGTGCATGCGTGCTGAAACTATACTCTGCTATTCTTCATACTTGACATTTTATAAGGTATGTAAAACAAGGCTGTGAGCTAATCAAATGCCCTGTTTAACACTGTTCTCTAATGCCACCAGGTGTTCTGGTCCACGATTCTAACAGTGGCCCTTTGTCCTTCAGAGTTCATTTCGTTACCACAGATCCGTCGTTATTTTTTCATTGCCTTTGTAATATTCCCTGGCCCGTGCCTTCTCCCTCGTCATTCTGTCCCAGGTGTCCACACGGTCACTTACTCCCCGGTAAGCATGACCTGCACCGTCCGACTTCTCCCACGATCGGGACACACAGGGGTTTACCCGCTGGGTCCCCCTTGGGACTTCAGAGCTGCCAACAAGAACCTGCCACTGCCTTGCATAATTAACAAAGCTTCATTAACGAGGAAGCGGCTAATTAGTGCCCCCCTGATCTGTGACAAGGCGCCTGGCAGGCGGAGCTGCTTGGCCGGGTTGAAAGGATGGGCCGATGACTTAGGTTGACCCCTCCTGCCCGGGCCAGCTGTCCCCACGGTATCCGCATCAGCATCGGGCCAGCCACGGGGTGACGCACCAGGGGTCCCAGACAGCTTGGGGGCTGACAGCGCCAACCCGGTGTAAACAGGCTCCCCGCTGTGTCTGGAGCTGTGTCTGTACATGAGCGCAAGTGGCCGATACAACCCTGAGACCCAATATCGGTCGGTGCTTCAGCGGGGTACAAATGTCTCCGACTGATGGTGCCATTGAAGAATACAGGAGAGAAGCCTGGCGGGGAATTTGGAGTTCTAGTTTTAATTTCTAGCTAGAGAAACTCAATATACCAGTATTTGTTTGTGCTTTAATGTCATTTATAATTCATAGATCAACCGGTTCCTCAGAGTAAAATCATACTTTGATTGATTTTTTGATCTCTTGAGTTCAATTCCTGAACCTTCTTTAATATTTTGTTGCCAAAGCATTCCTGGTTCTCAACTTTCGGCTTGCAGAAAACTGCCAACGGTACGAGAACAAAACGTTTTCTAACCAGATTCACAGAGTTGAACTGTTTCGAAGAGGGTTGATGCATGTAACAAGATGCAATGGGCACCTGGATATATAGAGCGTGCAATAAAAGGAGCATGGGAAGTGTAGAATGGGGATTGTGTGGGTGTGGGACTGACAGGGTTAAACTGAGTAGGAGGGGCTGAGGAAAATTGTGCGGAGTCTACGGATTTCATTGAGCAGGTAGAGCCCTCAGAGGAGATAAAGAAGAAATCATTCAGTCAATCAGCCCAGGCTGCAATGCAATCATCAGGTCTCATCTGTTTTCAAGAGCAATGCTGGCTGTTATTGAGCTGTTGTGCCTCAAACAGGGTGGCTGTGCTGTCAAGAGGGGGGAGGGGGGTTGTGTTAACCCACACTGTGCCGTGGACAGAAATATACATCAGATGAAATCCTGGTGGACGAGCTCTCATTATTTTTCATATTATTTTATTGCACGATATGCAATGATTTTTCTCACTTAATGTTTACAGCCATTGTTTTTTTACGGTGATACAGTTGCATGTATATCGTGAATCAATATATCACAATATAATGACGTCATACATTTTTAGTCAAAAATAGAAGGGTATCGTTTACACTTAACACATGAGCATTATCATTAATTGTGTTGCATAGAATATTATTGTTTAGGTTTTATGAAAATATCCCTGCTGTTGCTATGCTTTGGTTTCCCTGAGTTGGTCTGAGCCTCTGCCTTCCTTCCCAGACGGCGGCCGGAGCGGGGGAGAGGCCAGCAAGCCAAACTTTGGCTGTCAGGTGATCATCCAATCAGAGCAGGAGAGGCAGCAGATGAAAGTCTACCGCAGAGGGGAGAAGAGGGAGAGGAAGAAAGGAAAGGGGCCAGAGGATGACCCCTCAGACATGTCCTTCAACTTTGACCCCAAGGAGATGAGGTCGCAGAGGTAGCCAGATTGCCATTCCTCAAAGTCATCTGTTTGCTGGCCTTAACCCATCTCAGCCACTTTTTCTCTGTTTGGTTCTCTGTTGGTCATTGTACCTGTTATGTCTTTGACTAATGGACGAGCCCATCACATTGTGTGTGTGTGTGTGTGTGTGTGTGTGTGTGTGTTCGTGTGTGTGTGCTCCTTAGCAACTTTTTTTTAAATAAGGGGAAAAAAAAGGGGCAACGATGTGTTTAATTAAAAACTGAAATGTACCAGAGTGTGAAGGAATAGATTAGCGGAGAGGTAATGCTCCCCACCGCTGTGGCTCACCGGTGTCATTAAATCCGTCAAACAGGCACTCCTCCTCAAATACAAACATACACCTCGGAGATGAGACAGGATTCACTGGTGTCATCTTTTCCTGTGCGCTTGGTCCAGCATTGTCTATTGTTGATGTTCTGTTTCCTTGGGGGGCCCCCAGAGAACAGGCCCTGCTGACCGCACGCCGGGAGCCTGTGTTCGGCAGGGAGCGCGTCTACGAGCGCGTCCGCTACCCCAACGTGTACGACTGCTACGCCGAGGCGGCCAAGAGCCCAGCGTTTGTCGGAGGAGCCAAGGTGAGGCCCGCTTTACAGGAGGGAGAAACTGCATCTGAAATGGACTGTAGAATAAGAGAGTAATAACATTCCACACACACAGATGCACACACACACACACACACACACACACACACACACACACACACACACACACACACACACACACACACACACACACACACACACACACACACACACACACACACACACACACACACATTTATAAATACATCCACACACTCATCCTTCTCACTGGGATGTCACCTTTTGGCACAACAAAGGTGTATTCCAGAACAAATTCTAGCAGGATAAGATAAGACTTTATTAATCTCGTGAGGGATATTTAATTCAACACAGTACGAGCAACCTCCTTACATTTTTACCTCAGAATATTTGGTGTTCCATGATACTCAGACAAATCTGCACAGATTCTGGTGTGCCGAAGGGCTTCGGATGTCTCCTGTTTAATCTTCCATATAGGCCAACTTCTTGCCTTTTACCAGTGAAATGTTCCTTCATTTTGAATCAAGCCCTGATCCTCTACGGAAAGGGCATCGGAGCACATATCACTGTGCCAGCGGGCCTATTTCGTGACATCTCCCACCAGATAACCCAAAAACCTTTGCTTCAATCCAGGTTTTAGGATCTCCTCATTTTAAATCCAACTCTGTCTAAACCTCTGGCAGATGAACACAGACCTCTGCTAGGTGTGTCCCGCCTAGTGGAGAGAAAGGGAGAATCCAGATATTGGAATTAATGGAGGTTTCTTTAATGCCCCTTAGTTGATTGCCAAAATCATAATATATTCTGGCAAACGGGTTGTCGGCCACGGCAGGTTTGCAGTGCTTCAAATATATGATCCTTTTTTGAGTGGTGGAAGGTCATTTTATCCATGCTACCTTGGATTTGTGTTAATGTGCACGTTTATGGCGTTCAGCTGCTGCTGCCAGAGGGCATCAAGAGGGAAAACAACAAGATGTACGAGGAGGTGGAGATTCCACCCAACGACCCCAAGAGCCTTGGCATGGAGGAGAAACCTATTTACATCTCCCAACTTGATGAGGTAAGAAATGAAGTATACAACTATAGGCTGAAAGGTATATATATATCTATATATATTTATGTGTAAATATATGTATATATTAGTGCTGTCACTTTAACGCGTTATTAACGGCGTTAACGCAGACCAATTTTAACAGCGTTAATTTTTTCATTGCGTGATTAACGCTCTTTCGGCTTGGCAAACGTTCTCGTTTCTTCACCTGCTGTCTAGCAACAACTAGTCACATTAGAAAAACTACAACACCATACAGAAAATAGCTACACCGGAAACAAAACAACAAGCATGGCGCACAGGATACGGAGGATACGGAGCGGGTGAAAAACTCACCCGATCCGTATCCGTAAACACACACACACTTAAAAGTGTGTGTGTGTTTGTGTGTCACTCTGTTCGAGCCTGCACGAGAGATCAATGTTGTCGTTAGCTGTTACGCCTTTCTGACCAATCGCAGTTCAAGGCCCACCTGGGCTGTACCACTTCGGGAGGGGCAGCTCAGTTACACTAATCGACTTGGTTGCGACGTTGACAGTGAGTGTTGCGGCTGTTCAGTGAGTGAGAGGTTGCGGGCGCACAGCTCAGGCTGCCAGATGCTGCTGCAAGGAACTTTTATAAACGCAATAATGTTATCCCGCAGTAATCAGCCCGACAGCCCCAAAACGTTAACGGCCCACCGGGTATTCTCCCGACTCTCCCGATTACCACTCCGCCAACGTGTGTGTGTGTGTGTGTGTGTGTGTGTGTGTGTGTGTGTGTGTGTGTGTGTGTGTGTGTGTGTGTGTGTGTGTGTGTGTGTGTGTGTGTGTGTGTGTGTGTGTGTGTGTGTGTGTGTGAGAAATTTGATAGCCTGGTAATGTTTATAGGCTTACGTACGGTAGGAATATTCATACTGATTTAAATAATAAATGTTATTGTATTTCCCATCTTTGCTGAGCAAGAGTTTTGTTCGAAAGTTCAGTGATTGAAACAAATACAAGCGTGGGCTATTGAAGTTTTACGGTAGGCCCACCACTGTCATGCACCTACCCGATGTCAAGTGGACTGGGTTGAATTCACTGCAGGTCTCTCTTCTTATATCCATCGTACCAAATATATTTTATTACTGTCCTTCTCAACACTCTGATCTCAATAAATGGCTAGCAGCACGAAATCAAGGGATATTTAGAATGAAAAAAAAATTGCGATTAATTGCGATTATTCGCAAGTTAACTATGACATTAATGCGATTAATCGCGATTATATATTTTAATTAAAGGACACGTGGAATACCATGTTTTTCTGCCACCTTCGAACGGTATACCACGTGCCTGTAATTGCAACGTTGTCTGGTCAGTTTGGTGGTATCTAAATATGTACACAGAGTCTCTAGCCGCCTCCTCTTCAGTAGGTACCAGAGGCCTGGGACTGTAATGACCAGTGAGTGATGTTCTCTTTTAATGGAAGTGCTGTAGCTCTCAGCAGACACAATGACCTGTCAGTCTGATTGACATGTTGACTGGCACATGCACACACCCGCACCGAAACACATACAAGCATACCCGCACATACAAACCCACAGGCACAAACACACACACACACACACACAAACACACATCTAAGTACACACACAAACACACACATCTATCCTCCTGGTCCAGCAGACTTCACCCCTGTAGGGGTCAGCTGGCTGTACAGACAGGTGTTCAATCCACCCCCCACCTCCCCATGGGTCGTTTGGGAGAGGGGAGGCCAGAGGACGGAGATGACTGCGGCACAAGTCTGCACACATCATTGTCTCTGAAAGTCATTGCACCCATCCTGTCCAGGAGAGTGGACTTTGTCATCCATCATCGCAGCAGAACGAGTAAATATCTAGTGCTACCAAAGAGTTGTCCTTTCCTTTGTAAATCTGGCCTTTTGTTTATGAAGTCGCCCTCCCATTGGATCCGTTGGCCGTAAACCGATCAATTTTTGCCGCACTTCAAGTGACCCATGTAACTGTTCACTGCTCTTAACCTTCCTGTCACTCATGCTAATGAGTGCCATAGTAAACAGGGGTCACTCGGCTGTTTGTGTGTGTGTGTTTGTTTGTGTGCGTGCGTGTGTGTGTGTGTGTGTGTGTATTTCTCTGTATGCAGATGAGGACGCCATGACCAATTGATGTGGGCATGCCTCAGACTTGCCTACACATTCACTCCTGTTGTTTTCACAGTTTTTAAAGTGTGTGTGTGTGTGTGTGTGTGTGTGTGTGTGTGTGTGTGTGTGTGTGTGTGTGTGTGTGTGTGTGTGTGTGTGTGTGTGTGTGTGTGTGTGTGTGTGTGTGTGTGTGTGTGTGGGAGTGCTGCCTGTCAATTGCAATTTTCATCAGTGCTCCTTTAGTACTTGACTATTAATGTGTCCATTAGGCATACAGTTGTATGCATAAGCACAGGAGTGCAGTTTTGTTGGAGCAGCATTATGCATGCAAGACGGTCACGCCTGGGTTCTCTGGCGCTGACAGCGTCGGTGCCCGCGCCCCCTCCATTCACCGTTTGGAGATGCTGACCAGCATGATATGTAATCTATAGCAATTATCTGTCTATGCCCCCACCAAACACGCTGGCTTCCTCACTTTTCCGAAGAAGTATTATTTTCTGAACTTTACGGTTGAGTGTCTCTAGTTTATTTATTTGGTCAGTTAGCTCTGGGCAGAAGTTTAACAAATGTGTGAAGAAGGATGTCCAAGCTCAAACTGGCTATCTAGCTAGGTGTATTATTAATGCTAATTTATTACGTTTTATGTGTTATGAATTGACCTGGGGTAAACTGTTTCTAGAGGGAATACATTGTCATGAATGATAATGGGGAGTCCGAATATTTTTCAGTCCTAAGTGCATTTCTGTTATTCTTATGAACCACCAGTCACCAGTCCCTGTAAAGCAAATCCATTCACATGTTGTCAGAGGTAGAAGGTAAACATGTGCCGGTGGCTTGCTAACATCCACCAGATTTCTTAAAAGATCAACCGTAGCTTTGTCTGATTCTCACGGTACTTTCAACGCTGTGCTGAGCTTAGCATAAGTTCAGCCCATCGTACAATATTGTCAGAAGTATGTGCAAGTAGACTTGTAGAGCATTAAATGAGTGAATGAGGACGTAAAACATTGGCTACAGGTAAATATACCTCCTCAGAAACCGTTGGTATTGTTTGAGTCTTCTCTCCGTTACCATTTAGAGGAATGAGTCAAAATGGATCAGGAGGATTTATCCCCCTCTTGGGAGCTAATTTCCTGGAGAGGAGGAAACAATTAATTAAGGAATCCCACCGAGAAGGACGTTTTGTGTGTGGTTCTCTTTTACAGAGCTTCGATCAATAAGGCCTGACTTTTATTATTTTTATTATTATCCCCCGATAAACCAATACAGAACTATTGCCCACACCCTACCCTGCTAAATCCTGGTACTAAGTGGCTAACAAGAAGCCTCGGAGGTGCCATCTCAGTGTGCTCTCATCTTCTAAAAGGCTTGTCTGTCTCGTCTGCCTTCTCCTCCAGTCCGATCCAGTTTTTTTTCCCCTGATCTCGGCAGTAGGCCGCCTGCCTTCATCTCTACTGACAAAAGTCCCTGTGAAACAGATAGCCACAGATTGATACGGAGCCTCGTGCTGAGCAGTGTAAATGAGTCCACGCGAAGTGGCTCTGCTTTTCATTAACTTAAGCCCCTGTACATCTCCAAAACAAAGTGCTTTGCTCGTCTAAAGCGCCCTCTACACAATGGCTAATAAGTCTTTAGGTGTTGTTAAGCAAGCCCTTTGTGAGGCAGACAGAAATGTCTGATGCGCTTTCTCTTTCTCCCGTCTCCTCTCAACACACCCCTTTCCGGAGAGCGCAGATTGTCATTTATTGAAAGCTGTAATGGGAGAAACAGGGGCACGGCGGGCCTGGTGTGCTTTTAATAGCGCCGTGAAACATTAAAAGTGGTGAATTTATTAGGGTGCTTTTTAACTAATGAATCAGGGCCGTGGCGCCGCACTGCCAACACTGTGGTAAAAGCCTTCTTAATTCATCCGAATAAATATGTGGGGCGGCCGCGGGGGGATGTTGTCTGAGCGAGTGCAAATGTTGCTTCTATTGTAGCGCTGACGCGACTAATCATGCACTAAAAGCACCTCAAAACGCAAGCCGCGGTCGCTCAAATGGGGGCATAAGCCCGATGCACACAAATGCGCACACAGGCATGCCATGCACACACTCACACATATATACACACACACGCATACGTTTTTCTGTTTTTTGTCCACTTTTGATAGGAAATAACTCTCAAGGTTTGCGTCAGTCTGAACGGGGGGAGTTCCCGTAGGGGACGTGTTTTCATTGAGTAAAGATTCAGAAGCACAGTGAAGCCTGTTCCTGCAATGGGAAGCCCCTCATGGGGGAAGTGTATGAAAGTAGGAGCATAAGTGATGAGTGAACATACCCCACCGAGCTCAAATTGTGTATTTGCTCTCTCCCACTCACAGTTATTATACCTTAAGGAGTTCTTCCCTGTTTGATTTGATCCGGCTCAGGTCTCACACGCAAAATGATGAAGGGGTAATCTTCCCTCCCTCGATAGAAAAAGAAACAACTCTGTATATATATATAAAAATACCACTGGGAGAATTGATGGAGTCAGTTCACACACAGTCTTCTTCAAGTATTATTATCTGTTTTATGATACACACGAGCATTCGAGCAAAAGGGTACTCCTGCTCGCTCCTGTGACCTGCCTGCAGCCTGAATCGTGTCGCTGGGAACGACCCTAATGGAGAAACACAGTCTGGGGAGTTCAGTGGCTGGGTGACGTGTTTTGCACTCGTGCACTCCCAGAAGCCGTGGTGGTGACCGGGGTCTATAACCTGGAGTCAGCGGGGTTGGGAGAGTGGGAGGGGGTGGTCATTCGGGTTCTATCAGCCTCCGGTGTCGATAGCCCCCGGGTTCTCCCAAGTTTGACGTGTGGCCCGTCCTCCCAGCCGGCAGCCCTGCCGATCCCACGAGATGGGCCAGAGGAGTGGAGCAGCAGCGGGCCATCTATAATTAATCCACCTTGATTGCGTTTCCTAATTCACTTTTGATGAGTTCCCTTTTTACATCCCACACGTGTGTGTGTGTGGGTGTGTGTGCGTGTGTGTCTTGGTTCCCGATCTGGGAGCTGGAGCGTGTGCAGGGGATGTTGGGCAACGACGCAGGTCGCTGAGGAACATTGAGGTGTACCAGCGCTTGGGCAAGGTGCCGGATGGCTTGGTTTATTCCATCTGGAACCACGGCTGGACACTCCAGCCGCTTTTTTGTCTGTATGCATATATATTGTCTGTATATGCAGAAACCTTCCCTCAAAGGTACGGTGGGGGGCTATGCTCGCCTGGTAGGGCTTTTGCAGGGCTCATGAGGGTCTAGTGCTTTTTCAGCAGGTGCCCATGGATTAAGTGATGGATGGCCTAGCTCTCCCTCTCGTGTTCCCTTTTTACTATCTCCTGGCCAGCCTCACTGCTCTCTCCCTGTTCCCTGTTCCCTCTCTCCCTCTCCCCCCCCCCCCGCCGCTTCCTGCTGCTGATCCGTAGGGAAATGAATGGGCCTCCTGTTTGCTGCATCTGCATCTCACTCCATCAAACGCCGCCATGCATCTGGTGTGTGTGTGTGTGTGTGTGTGTGTGTGTGTGTGTGTGTGTGTGTGTGTGTGTGTGTGTGTGTGTGTGTGTGTGTGTGTGTGTGTGTGTGTGTGTGTGTGAGAGAGTGTTATTTTTGTGTTTGGCCAGGTAATTTTGTACCCTGTGCGTAGGCTTGGAGAGGACCGATAAGCTCTTTGCTAAATCTGCCAATTAAAAGTTGATCACGGAGTCAATGCAAATGGAATGAAACGGAACCAGAAAGTAATTAAAAGGATAGCGTGAAAATGACAACAATTATATCTCTTAGCTTTCCATTACGGATTCAGGGGGATTTAATTAGTGAGGCAGGCTTCTATAGAGACTCATACGACCGATCATGCTGTAATGTACAGTAAAAAAATTACTAGAATACAAACTGCATCTATAGTTGAATTAGTTGAAGTGATACCCGCGCATCCTGGTACCAAAGGACATGAAGTTGGTATTTAGATATAGGTGTTGAATAATTACTGCGATCTTTGTGGGGCCAATTAGAGTGTTTTAAGTGGCTGTTGGATTGGCAGGCTATTCCCATTCCTCCCAGTTTGTCCATATGGCCAGAGGCTGTGTATCCACTTTGTTAATGAGCCCGTCAGCTTTCATCCACTCAGCATAGGCAGAAGTAGTCCGAGGGACGGACTGGGAAAACAGCTCTCTCCCCTGAATGGTCCAACACCTCCTCTGAAAGCTTTGCTGATCACCGTTGCTACATACTGAGAACAAATCATGTCCACTCACTCTTGTCCCTTGCTCTCCAACACAAAAACACTGAAGGCACTTTGTTATGCCGGCTTTCTTATCCATGTCATTCTTTCCCCCCACATTGTATAAATGTCTTTGCGTACCTTTTCATACAACAACCACAGTATCCCCTCTTGCATGGAAGGCCCTTCACAATGGGACGCCAGCTGGGACTAAGAGATGTGTTCTGCCCTAAACTGGCGACAGCTGCTCTCATTTGATATTTTATTTAACCCGGCCACCGAAAGGTTGACCACAGATGCTTATGGACCTCTATTAGCCAGCTGGGCATGGCAGTGTATCCGCTGACAGTGTTTAAATATTGTGCATAATGTAGTGCTCCGGGATGGTTTATGATGACCACAGTCGGGCACTTTGATATGAATTAATATCAGGAGGGACGTGAATTTGGCACTTGTGTTCCAGTCCAGGGATTCAGCTTTCATTGCCGTTATTGTAACTCAATGGCTTAGGTTGAGGCCAAATACGATAGGACATCCGCACAACATGATGTCAAAACGCTTGTCTTGAGTAAGTGAACCAGGAGAATCCAAACCAGCACACCCATGTTGAAGAATTCATTGTTCACCCTGAATTTCAATGATGAAGTTAAGTCTTCCCATGTAAAAGTAAGGCTGCCTAACTCTGTTGTGGGTAATTGACTTGGCCTTCCCCCAGGTCATGTAAATTGGATTTTGAAGCTCAAAGTGGAGCTTCGGTGTATATAAGTTCAAGTGACAAGTCACAAGGTCCAGACACTGACAGATTGATTTGAGATAAGTTAATTGGCACAAAATAAAACGACAGAATTGTTGCATATTTACAAGGGTTTCTCAGTCTTACTTAATATGCACTCTTCTAAAAGTGGTTGAGAATGCATTCTCTGACTGATCAAGGCTCAAGGTACTTCCGGCCCTGTTTAAAAAGAAGTATTCATGGCGAATTTCAATAAACAGAAATACATTAAATGTTGTGCTGGAGGCGGGATATTTGCATTTCCTCCCAAATGGCTTCCAGACAGTGCACATGAATGTTTAGGGAGATTTCTGTTTCCAGCGCGACGAGAAAGCAATGGATTCACTATAAACGTCGGTGGTTTACGAAGCTTGGTGATGCTGTAAACAAGAATAAACTCAGCATTAACAATGTTGTAAGATCCTTAGTATCGCCACTATACAACCTCCTAAAGGACACAACATTTCTTCCAGGTGGGCCGTGACGCTTCCCTCGTCAAAAAAGGTTTTTTTATGACGTTGTGGACTTCGGTGTTTACTGCCAGACACCAACCACCCCACGCAGTACAGTAACTAGCCCTCCTGGCGTAAACACTCAGCACACCCGAGAAATGGCATATGGCAAGGAATGGCTGCTTCTCCAATTGGATGAGGCATGCACATGAATTACCATAACAATGAAGTCACAAGTATTTTTTAAGAAAGACAGGTTGAATAGATTAAAAGCAACCCCCCCCCCCCCAAAAAAAAAGAAAAACGAAGCTATTTTCGAAGACCATTAAAAAGGAGGGGACTTCCTATTTACAACATGTGTGCTTTACTGCAAGGTGAACATTGGGGCGGGCATACATTTGCATGCATTAGCATGTTTAAAGAGAGCAGGGACCCTGGCTTCTCGTTACAAACAGACAAAGTCGATAAATCAAAACGAGGGCCAAGACGCTCAAGCGATCACGCAAGAGCTTTTGCGTCGCCGCGCAGACGCCAGAGAGGAGCAGGAGGGGGGGCTGCATGGCGAGAAGAGCTCCGGTGGAACCTGGTGGTCCGTAATACCAGGATGAATATTTATAAGTAGTCACTCCACGGACCTGGGCCTTTGGGGAAATCATTTGGGGGAGCCGGAGGTAACTAGGAGGGCCATCCCTTTTCTTTTAGAGAGGGAACAGGAGAGCAGCCACCGCAGTCATTGAGACTGAAAACAGGGATGAGAACCGGGCTAATATTATTATTCCTACCCATTTAGTCAGAGGCTGTGTGGGCGTGTGGCGGGCAAGCGCGTAGGCGGTATGTTTGTTTGCTTCCTTTTGACGACGCGTTAGCCTCGTTAGGAGCTAAACAATAGAAAGCACTTTTATCGCAAGGTCTGACGGCGAGACGCTTGTTTAATTGAAACCAGCAATTTGCGTCGCACACCTGGCCATGGGCTGCGTGGAAAGATGTTAACCGCCGAACAGGATGTCATCAAATCATGAAGACATGGCGCCTGCCCCCACCCACACACCCCCCTCCCCATTGACTCCTACTATGTAATATCCCTCTGAAAAACCCACATACCTCATTCAGCCCTTGCATCTCAAGTGGAGTCTTAATAAAGTTGCTCTTTGATGCATTAATAACCCCCATCCCCCCTGCTACTCCAAGGAGTAGAGCAGAAGTTGAGGCTGGTGCCCCGCCCGCCGCACACTCCTTAATTATTTCTTTCTATGAGTGGTGGTGGAGCGAGACGGAGGAGCGCAGGAGGAAAGTGATGACATGCTTCTAATGAATCCCTGAATAAATGATACTGCTGTCTAAGCTCTGGGCATCCCGAGCCACCCTGGAGCTGAGGATAGAGGTGGAGACAAGGGAGAGGGAGGGAGGGAGGCAGGGTAGAGATCCTTGAGGGAGGGAGGCACCGAGGAGACTGGGTGAATCAGCTGGCGCATCGTGCAGGGCGGAGCAGCCCGCCCAGTCCAGAAGGGGGCCATTTGTCTTTGCTCCGTCTCAGAAGGCATCAGAGCTGTTTGTCCTTCAATGGGAGGAAATTGGCTGCCCGTGCGGTGGCTGAAGCATAGACTGTAAACAATACGGACGTAACGCCCGTTACGTCTCCCGTTGGTTTACACACTGCCATTATGGAGACGTTGATTTCGCCTTTATTGGCGCTGTGGCTTGTGAATTTTGCAACCAGCAGCCGAAACTATCCATATTTGGCACATTGAGGGCGGGAATTGAAAAGCTGCCTGGCAGTACTCTATGGCCAATCTCGTTAATACTCATTCCTTAATATCTTTTTAATGAAATAAAACCATCAAGAGGGACCTCTCCATAACAAGTCCAGAGATGTTAGTATTGAGCCATTTTGACCCTATACATGTATCAAATCGCATTGGCTGCCGCTTGGGCTGACCGCAGTTTGATCTTTTACACATGCTGTGTCTATTGGTGGCTCCATCTGCCCTTCAGGGAGATACCAACGTTCTACGTATCTGAGGCACTGCTAGATGGAAGGTTGTTGTCCACCCAATGTTGCCACAGTGAGGCCATGTAAAGATCAGCCCTGAGTGACAGCTGTTTCCACCACTCACACACTGTGCCCGCCTCTACATAAACCTCTGGCCTTGTTGGTCTGGTAGAAGGAAGTAACTTCTCAATCATGGACTCCATGGACAGCTGTTCACTCTCCACACATCACACACACATGATCGCATTACACTTTGAGCGCTGAAATCGTTTTGGGTTGTTTCTCTCTGCAAGATAATAATTATGAAATGCAATCACCGTTTACACTGCTGAAAAATGTTAAAATATGCTCCTGCTAATTTGCTTAGAACACGAGCATAGAATAATGGTTGATTCAGAAACTCATTATTTCCGCCATTCTCTATCTCCCTTTGTGTGTGTGTGTGTGTGTGTGTGTGTGTGTGTGTGTGTGTGTGTGTGTGTGTGTGTACCCAGATCGGGCAGCTGGTGTTCAAGGGGATGGAGCGTCTGAACCGCATCCAGTCCATCGTGTTCGAGACGGCCTACAACACCAACGAGAACCTGCTGATCTGCGCGCCCACCGGTGCCGGCAAGACCAACATCGCCATGCTCTGCGTCCTCCACGAGATCCGGCAGCACGTGCAGCCCGGCGGCGTCCTCAAGAAGGACGCGTTCAAGGTTCTGATTGCTGTGGACACACACACACTTATCGCACAAATGTTCATGCGCAGGCAAGCATGCTCAGATGTATGCACACATGCATACACAGACGGACACACGAACGATGGCATTATGAAGACATCAGAAACTTCTGTGCACACACTCGCAAACGTGCACGCTCAAACACTGATATACACACAGAAGCACACACTCACAACATGCCCACCCGCATTCAAACATTAACGGCTGCCACAGCCGGCACCCGCCAGTGACGGTAGCCCACTTTTCATACATCACCATTAAACTTTCTCCATCCAATGGGCTGGCGTCATATTTCACAATAAATTGTGATTTGTGCTGGTTGCCAGGGAACAAATGATAGCACAACGTTGGCTCATTTATCATTAGTGTCCTTCTCCCTCCCTACTTCCCTCCATCCTTCTGTCCTTCCCTTGCCTCTTTCTCTCTTCCCCTCATCTTCCCCTCCCTCAATGCCCCCTGCCTTCCGCCTCTCTCTCACTCTCTCACTCTCTCTCACTCTATATATCTCTCACTCTCTATATGGCTCTCTCTCTCTCTCCCTCTCTCCCTCTCCCACACTCTACATTTCTCTCTCTCTCATTCTCTCTCCTGCTGTAGATCGTCTATGTGGCTCCTATGAAGGCCCTGGCAGCTGAGATGACTAAATACTTCAGTAAGCGCCTGGAGCCGCTGGGCATCAGTGTCAAAGAGCTCACTGGGGACATGCAGCTCACCAAAGGAGAGATTTTGCGCACACAGGTACCTTACTCCATGGGGATGTTGGAATCAAGGGGGGTGGAGATGCACACATAAATCCACCAGCCCTAACATAAACGTAAGAAAAGTAACATGGGTGCTTTGGTTCACAAATCAGATTCATTCATCCAAAGTCTGATTGCAAACAAGCTCAAATCTAGGTGAACAGGGCGTTTCATTTCTTTGGACTCATGGTTGTTTTGACCAATCATGCTGCTGTAGGCGGGGCTCTGTACATCATTGGTAATTTTCTGCGTACACAAACTCAAGCAGTAGTAAAAATTAAAAAGTGTCTGTAAAGGTTTCATATCAACACAATGTACACTGGCCGCTGTAGACGTACATGTATTAAAATTCCCTTCTTAAAGCTTCATCCACAAAAGATTAGTTTCTTTGGTTGAAAATCTCTGTAGCGAAACAGGAAGCAAGGCGTAACTCCTTCCTCAATTTTTAGTTTCCGACCCAGGCTCTGTGCTGTCTCAGAAGTTGTACCAGCCATCATCCGTGACGTCATTAAATGTATTACCATCACCCAATGTTTTTTTAAGCGACCGGTTTGAGAGTGAGGATTGGCCTTCTACGTAGCGTCAGCATTGTTTGTTCGATTTTCGCTCCAAGTGGCAGAATTCATCCATAATTCATTCAAGGCCGGAATTGAAAACCATACTCATATTCAATCCTTTATAACTTGTAAATATAATTCAATAGATAATTTATGAAAGAGTTTGATCAGGACCTCTCAAAATACATTATATGCAGATAAGCTCGCCACTGATATCCAAATTGAACAAAGAAAATATTATTTGCTTTGTATTACCAGAATTAAATCCCTTTATGTCTTTCGGTTGACTTGGAATGGTGGTGTGCTACTATGCCACTACCTAAGGCGAAAGGCCACCAAAGGCTGTTAGAGGAACTAGTTAAAAAGGAATGATTGAATAGATATCCTACCATACTAAATATATGTACTCTAGCTCTGCCAAATGGATTTGGTGATCGGGGCATTACTGTGTCGGAGTCCATGTTGGGACTTGTTTAAGACACCATATTGACAGAAAAGCTGTCACAAAAACGTCTCGCCAATACCCCAGGCAACACCTGTTAGCGGGCTAGATGTGACATATCTAGCTGCATGTATCGATGCACCCCAATGGACGTAGAAGACAGGGAACACAGGCCACACTCCCCTCAGATGTCCCCAAAGCCCCCACATGAAGCATTGACTCATCTCCCACAGTCTGTTCTCTATGAGTCATGCATGGGTCACCCGAAGGTCTGCAGGGCAGAAGATTGATTTATTTCTGTGACTATTTGTGTGTGTGTGTGTGTGTGTGTGTGTGTGTGTGTGTGTGTGTGTGTGTGTGTGTGTGTGTGTGTGTGTGTGTGTGTGTGTCTGTGTGTGTGTGTGTGTGTGTGTGTGTGTGTGTTCAATAGACCATTTGTCTGTGATTATCGAACAAGTCAGCTTGCCACTGTTGAGTTCTTAAACCCTTCTGGTCTTTGAAGGTCTTGCATGTTTTTTTTTAAAAATGTCCTTCCGCCATTTCATCCCCCCATTTCTAAATGTTGCTAAGTTTTCTTATGCTGCTTTTTATTTCTTTAAGAATATGTCTTGCTTAAAAGGATTAAAAGAGGCATTTGTAATCCAAGGTGACAACATTCAACATTTGTGACGTGGTTTTATCGCAAGCGGTTTTCACAGAGCGCTCCTTGCCCTGAGACCAACAGTGTGAGTGATTTTGCAGGTGAACCGTATGCCTCATCTAACACCTAATACTTCCCATAACAATTTGATTCTTTGTTGTTTACAAATAAATGAGGCAAACCCATGTCTAGACATGTGAAGGCTTTTCCTGAAACACCCCCTCCTTCACCACATTTGGCTACCTCTGCACGTAATGAGATTGGTGCTAGAATCTCCGTTATACAAGATAATTGATGAGGCCGCGGGCCTCTTGTTGTTGACATCGTAATCACAGTCTTGCTCAGAATCTTCTGTGGGCCCCTAGAAGTGGTGCAGTTAAATGTATAAGGCGTTTGTCAACATATATGATTGGCTTACTGATGACTAGAAATGAATAGACTTGCCCTCTATTCTCCATGGACTCCCACTTTGGCAGAAGCTTTTGTCCTCAGATTCCCTTTTCACGATCAATTTTAACACTATACTTGTTATTAAAACATTGATTTTAGGGGACAGGAAGACAAAGAGTGTAACGCAATGTGGCCATTGGAAGTTCCTCATCTTTCCCTTTGCTAAGAAGGGTATTGTGGCCTATTTAGTTTTTTTTATCTTGTAAGCTTGCATATTCAATGCTAGACTAATGCACTAATTGATTCCATTTTGGTCCCAATCAGTCCATAGCAGAATTATAGTCGAATGATTTTTAATCAGTATTCACATCTATTATGCATTATTCACATTCAAGATAATATTCTAAAGTTATCATGTTTTCTCGTCCACTCTCACTCTCTACCTCTGTTGTTCTTGCATGTCCTCTGTTCCCAAATTAAGTGGTGCTTTTTCTACCGATAGAGTTTTCATTGCCATGGTGTTGGGTCTTTTGAGGTATATACATAAATCCGCTGATTCAAAGAAGGCAAAGGGCAGTGCCTTTAGATGCGGGCACTCTAATTCAAATGGTAGAGGATAGCTGGGAGGGAAAACAAAAAGTGTTGGCTAAAGAAATTGAAATGACACTTGCAAGTGCTTGCTTTTTCTAATCCCATCAAAGCATTGCAACACAATGACTTCCGTTTGCTCAAGTATTGGTGCAGCCTTGGCAAATTGCACCCTTATTCAAAGAGTCTGCCAGGCTACTTTGAGGCAAATTGGTTCTTTCTTGCATTAACATGATAGCTTGGCTGATGTTAGAGACCTTTGCACAGAACTTTAATTTGACTGCTGTTGCATCTGTATTTATTGCGTTTTTTATGTTTGTGATGGGTTTTACCAATACAGGCATGTCGCATTAAGAAGCCAAAATAATTCAGCTAACAATAAAATAATATTCAAATAACTTTTTGTGTTTAGGAAATGAAGAAAAGCTAATAAAGGCACTGAAGTAAGAGTGTTTGCTCCTTTTTTATTTAGACCACGCTTAAAACATGGTTCATTGGTTGAAAAATCAAAGACCGTGTGCTATCCCAGCCAAACTATCCCTCAAGGCCCCAGGACTTTTCCTTAAGGACAACATGTCTTGAAAAGGGAGCAGACATACTAAAACACAATTAACATAACATGCACACACACATATTACTGAAAATGGCCCAAAAATGTAAACAAAGGAATTGGCTCAGATAGATGGCATTGGCTTTGATAAACTATTTTTCTCATATTATTTTCTTATTATATCACTCTATCTGGCGTAGTTTAATGTGTAGTGTGGGGTAGAATCATTGAGCTAAGGTTATACTACACATTTTATAACATTTTATAATCCTGCTTTGTAAGGTTAGGATGACAAACTATATTAATGAAATGTTCAGTCAATGTATGAAGAATATTCATACATTGTCATGAGCTGAATTGTACTCTCAAACATTATTCCTAGCAAACCTTAAAGAAACCTAATTCATCATTATTTATTAATGCACAGAGAACATTAACACTAAAAACACCAAACTGGAAATTAATACATCCATGTCGGCCAATGTCTTCGTATTCAACATGTTTTCAGATAATCTACATTGTTAGATGCTAATCCCTTCCTCTGGTATCGAATGTCATCTAACCATTGCTACATTTATCACACCGCGTCATTTTGGCAGCCCTAGTGTTTGAGGCCTATTTGTCGATCAAGATAACACAGATTACGCCTCTACATCATCCTAGCAATCTTCGGTCTACAACTTTTGGTAATCATACCGTGCGACTAGGGAATTTGAGCATATGTATGACTGAACTATTCTACTTAATACTCTTTAATCTTTGTGCAACAGTTGTCCCAACGTGGCCCAGGCTGACTCTCGCCTCCCACTCATGCCACAGTAAAGCCATCGCTCCAACGTTAATAAGAGGGAGTTCTATTGATGGAGGAAGGGGGTTGCTGGAGCAAAACGGAGAGCTAAAGGCAGAAGGAATGCGGGAGACTGTTAGTATAGAGGGAGATTGAGGTGTGGGGAGAGAGGGTGAGAGGTGGTGGATGGAGTCTGACAGGCCGGACGCTGAGAGGAAATCACTAAACGGGCTGCCAGCACCAGATTTATCTGTCTATCACATGCAGAAGAACAGGATCCTACAAAGGGTTGTGAGGCTGAGGCATTTCAACATGTCCAGGCCTTGTGGGTGGACTCAGTTTCAAGTCCTCGTTGAAACTGAAAGGTCACTTTCAGTAGGGTCATGGAAAGTATTTTCTATACAAAGAAAATGATCAGCTCTTTTAAATAATAGATTCAATCTCTGAGTCCCAGATAACTCTGTCTACCCCCAACCCTCTCCTACTCCTCCCCGTTTGTCCAGTCTCTTCATTTTTGACAGTTTTGTGTGTGTGTGTGTGTGTGTGTTTGTGTGTGTGTGTGTGTGTGCACAGAGCATCCCAGATGAGAGTCTGGCCACATTTAATGAAGGTCAAAGTGACGCCTGACATTGTAATACCAATTGTCTCGTTGCTCAGGGCTTCTTTTTAATATTTTGCCATAGCCTCCCTCTGGCATGAAACAGGCACTAGCACACACTTACAACCACACACACAAACACACATACGCTCACACACACACACACGCACACGCACAATCACAATCTTCAGTACTTTTGACAGTCCTGCCAAGAGAGAAAATAACTAAACTAAAGTTTTTGCACGGGGGGGGGTGGGGACACAGCTCACCATCCACTGCTACTTCAACAGCACTGCTGGTTTAAAGGGGTCGGGGCTCTGTGCAATCATGCCCACAGACCACATCTTAAACCCCTACCGGCAGGTATTATGAAACTATCAGCCCTCGTGGTCTTAACCAAACACACTGCACAGAGCCAGCGATGGGATTGGGATGGATTTCAAATTCAGCATGATAGAAAAAAAAATAATAATCAAGTAAAGGATCAGACTGATATCGTTCCAGTGTGATTGAGGAGTTCACACACACACTTAGAAGGGCTTCCAAGATAATTAGTGCGGGGGGGGGGGGGTTATAGAGTGGTGGTGCTACTCTCAAGAGGAGGGATGAGGAGTGAGCAGAGGACTATATGAGGATTGTTCAGAACGTGGTAGTAAAGGGGAATTATGAAAACTATCTGTAGATTTTTTTTTTTTTCTTTATCTCATCGCGGATTTTACTTCTAAAATAGTGCAGACGGATTCCATTAAAATGATGAAGAGGGAAATTCAGAGATGAAGGGAAATGGCTAAATGGAAGTGCCTTTTGCTGAGCCTCTGCAGGATGAGAGGCTAATAGGATTTTGTGGCGTGTTTTCCAACATTCAGTGTCTATCTGTCTTAAAGCATATTTCAGTGTCATTGGAATCGGCAGAATGTTTAATTGTCCCGACTTGATACCTTGCTCTTGTTTGCTGGCGATTAAAGCTCTGCTGTTAAGCTAACAGCTTTATTTTAACTACCAAGTTCTGTGTACAATGTTATATTCGTATGCAAAAAGTTAAATCATGTGTAGTTAAAATCGACAGATTTACTAATGTCTTTATGACATGTTGAACAATCTGTCGAAACCAATGTCGATGTTTATGGTGGGTGGCGTGCTGAAACATCCACTTATCCACCCACGCTCATGGCGGTGAAAGAGAGAGACACTGCCTGGGCGAGTAGTATGGCGAATATCCTCCTCCCCTTGTACACAGCTTGGAATCTCAAAGAAAATAAATACAGGAAGAAATGATGGATGTTGTGTCATCCAGTTTTCAAGACCCCTCATCTCTTCACGTGAACCCTCAACAAAGATGGAGGGGACACACACACACACACACACCAACACACATATGGAGTTTGATTATTTTTTTATGCGCTTGCTTTGACAAGCCATTAGTCGTTCACAGATCGGAAGAGTGAACAAGTCTCTCCAGCTTGGGCCCCCCTCCCACCATTTATACTGACCCCCCGTGTAGCCACCACCACCCCTCCACCCTCCTCTACCAGCCTCTTCTGCCCACCCACACCCTCTTCATGGCTGCGATAGTTACCATGGAAACAGTAAAGGGGGTTTCGGAAGCTTCGGGCGCGTGTATTGCAGTGTTCAGGCGGGTGGCAGTCTGGCACTTTCCAAATCTCCGTCATCTTCTACCTTCTTTTTTGGACACGAAAGAGGGAGGAGCAGGGGGGAGGTGGAGAGGTTGAAGGAATGCTAGAAGTTGTGCCGGGGACAGCCTGACGTGCTAGCCCGACACACTGATAGTGAAGCGTACCGTCAGCACGACATGCCGGAAGACGGGACAGGGAGATGGAGAGGGCGAGAGAGAGAGAGAGTAAGTCGTGCTGCTATAACGGAACCTCAGCGAGACAGACGCACAGACGGCAGCATGAGTAATTAGGAGTTAAGTGCTTCTAGTTGGGGAGACCTGTCAGGGTCGGTGTTCTGCACGGCTGCACACATCACTGCCAGCCCGCAACCTCCCACGCCACACACACACACAAGTGGGAGGGTCGCCAACTCATCGGCACTATTTCAGGTAACCGTGTGTTCAAATGTAAAGTGCAACCCATTTTACGACTCGAGGGAATGCACTGTTGAAATTAGTTTTTGTTTCTTTTCCTATATTGTTGTCGTATTTTTCCGTCTAATACCACGTCTAGCGTAGTCTGGTTGAAAATGTCATCCGCAAAACGAAAGCAACCAGAGATATATCTGAGGTACCCAGATACCCAAAAAATCACAATCCTGCAATTAACAGAAATAGAAGAAATACACATGAATTTTGATTCCACGGTTGAGTCGAACAACTGGGCTGTTTCCGCGCGCCACCTTGTGTGTGTGTGTTTGTGCAGTAATTAAGAAAGCACTTTGGCCGGCGCACTGTTTGCCAGGGTTTCCATTTAGATTAACCAGCAGCTCCAATTAGGAGCAGACGCCTCCTTTTCCTGCTAGTCTCCAATGGCTGGATAGATTGATTATAAATGCAAACTAGGGAGGATTTAATGAACTGCTTTTACACAAAGTGTTTAATAGGAATTTTCACACTCACAGACAGGTTGCCAAACAGCTAGCACACCATTAATTATGCATTGTTGTGTTTTTCTATGCGGTAAAAAAAAGAAAGAAAGAAAAGCAGATTGTAATTGTGTGGCAGCATTAGACACTTTAGATGACCTACCAAGAATGGGTGTATTAATTACCGGTACTGAAAGCAAACAGTTGAACGTAGGACTAAAGGGGCTAATGTTAGCATGACATGTGGCCATGTAGTCTGCCATGAACCTGGCCCCCGGTACTGTGATTCACTGGCTAGCATATGTATGGAGATGAGGCCTTAGGCAGCAGTCTGGCCCTGCTTGATACTATGAAACAGAGACAATGAATCCGAGGGATGATTGTTTGGGTCCGGCCCTGCGTGAGACCATGAATCCGAGGGATGAGTGTTTGGGTCCGGCCCTGCATGAGATCATGCATCAGAGAAATGAGTGTTTGGGTTCTAGCTCGGTCCCTTCTAGCCCTCCATTACTGCTCCGGTATCATTCGAGGGACTCCCGTTGAGTGCAAGGGCGATCAAAGCCCTGAGCACATGCATAATAGCACGCAGTCTGGTAAAAGGCTTTATTCCACTTGACCTTGTTTGTGTAACAGTTCTTCAGATTTGGGATCATTATGTTATGTGTTTATACTTTCTCGTGAAGTATGTTCAATAATAGAGTGCCGCAGCTTGCGTATCCACCTCACCAATGTGACATTACTGTGCTCAAATATTCGAGTCAGCAATGCAACCCTAAATACCCTCCAAAACACTCTGATTCGCAAGAACTCTGCAACAGAGGAAGCTTTGCAGCGTTTTATTTGTCATTTATTTACGAAAAAAAATATTAACTTTTTTTTGGTTGGCTTATGCTTTTTCGTCTTTTGTACTCTAAAGCAGCACTTTCTCATAGCTAGTTAGGTAGCAGTGGAATGCAGTTTGTAAATTCCATTACCCTGTATTATAAATCAACTTTTACCTCTGCTTTGGTAATAATGCAATTTCCCAGTGGGAGTTAATAAAGAGCAATCTTATTGAATGAAATCTGATCTTGAGAATCATGATATCCGGAGCTAGTTGGTTTTTTTTTATCGAGTCAAGTGCAACAAAAGTCTCATAATTAAAGCTCAAATGTTGTTGACTCTACGGCATGTATACATAATTTATATTCGGTTTAGAAGGTTTATCCGCTGTGTATTTTTCATGATCTTTATTATAGAAAATTAAAGTTACTGTAGTGATCTACTGGTCAGGTCTTGCACACTCTAACATGGCAGCCAAGGCTGGGAATGGTGGTGATAATGATGCTGAACTGTAACAAGCTGTGACCACATTATCGATGCAGTCCAATAGAAACGCTTGCTGGTCAATGTGTTTTGCAAACAAATGTGTGGATTTCTGCCCCAGTCTCAAAACCCTGTGTTGGTGATGTGTGGCAGATGTTGGTTACCACCCCGGAGAAGTGGGACGTGGTGACCAGGAAGTCCGTGGGGGACGTGGCCCTGTCCCAGATAGTCAAACTGCTGATCCTGGACGAGGTGCACCTGCTCCATGAGGACAGAGGTCCAGTCCTGGAGAGCCTGGTAGCCAGGACCATCAGACAGGTGAGGCTCCTCCGTAGCGTCTGCCATGAACGCATCTCGCTCTCGCTCTGTCTGTCTGTCTGTCTGTCTGTCTGTCTGTCTGTCTGTCTGTCTGTCTGTCGCTCTCTCTCTCTACCTTCCCCTGACTAGCAAGTGCACAAAAATGCCAGTGTGTGTATCTGAATCAGCTGTTTGATGTCTGATACAGATGATACCTCCGCTGCTCACACAATAATGTGTGTGCTTTCTTTTTTTCCTGTTACTTTTTCTTTCTTCTGTTTCTTATTTATTTCACTAAACTGTATTCGCCTCAAAAGTAATTCCAACAGAATCAATAACCGGGATCCATCAGTAAGAAAACACCAGAAAAAAGGTCTGAACAATGAATCATATTGCCCTCAAGAGAAACCTCCATTTGCTCAGTCCACAAACTGTGAAAAAAACAGGACTCTTTAATCTACACTTAGAAGTGTAGACTTAAACACATAATCCCACCACGTTTTCATAGTAGCAACTTGCTAGAATATAAACTACAACTGCATTGATTGAACAACAACATTCATAATGAAATGGATGATGTGTTGTATATTATAACCACAGTATTATTTGTAATATATTTCTGCTGTTATTATAACAATTATTTTTTTCAGATATATTGTGGCCATATTATCATTATGGTCAATGTCAATCTCATCTATTGTGCAAACCCCAGCGCTGATAAACCTTTACAGTCGCCCTATTATCTCACAATTTATGACCACTTAACTCCTCTCAGTGTGTGTATTCTTGCAGTCTGCAGTTTGCCCATCTCCACTATATTGTGTTGGCAGGGGGCGGGGGGAGAGAGAGAGATAGACTGCGAGAGAGAGAGGCAGAGAGAGCTGAGAGAGAGAGAAAGAGAGATAGACTCCTGGTTAGTGCAGTGTCTCCCCTGCCGTCTGCAAGGCTGATTTCTCCTGATGATGAGTGACAGGTCCCGGCGCAGGAATCCGCCCGGACATTTGGGATATTAAGACTGATTATGCAAATTCAAACAGGCAAAGAGAGACGAGGGGAGACGCGGCTCCGGAGTGTTCCGTGCGTCCTGTTCGGTCCTGACGAGCCTCTGTCAGGTGTCAATCCCACAGAGGAAATTGATAAACGGGTGAGGACAGAGGCGCGGGCGGTGAGAGGAAAAAACAAACCCGCCGGTGCCCGGGAGAGGAAGACGGGTATTTGGGGGAGTTTACTTTAAAAAAAGAAAAGAAAAGATTCTCCCTTTGAAAGAAAACATGGTGGCGGAGTCAAAGCAGTACGACAAGGTGCAAATTACATTTGGACCCCGAGCTTTTACAGGACATGAGGAGAACATTTCCAACGCTAAGAGAGGGATGAGAAAATACAACGAGATAAGGGCAGACCATTTGAGAGTAAAAAAAACGTAACTCAAATCAACTATTATGAAGAAAAACTTTCCAATTCCAGAGGGGGACAGGAAGGGGTGCTGATAGAGTAGATAAAGATGGCCACTGTGGATGCAAGTCGAAGCGACTGTTGGACTTTTCTTTTTTATGTTTTTTGTGTGATGGGGAACTCTCCTCTGAGGTTAACCGCAAGGTAATTGAAAAGCAGCCTCTACATGTGACCTCTGTTTACTCGGTTCACAGCCTATTTATCTGCAGCTTTAACTGCTCTAACTCAAGAAGGGCTGACCGGGCATTTTGTCTGCCTTCTCTCCCAGAAGTGCTTCAACTCTGAAGTGCTCCGCTGCAGAAACACCGGTTCCGAAGAAGCCATTGTTCCAATGGCCCGTCCCCCCCCATCCATCCCACCCACCCAATCTATCTGTGCTCGTTCTTGACCAGCACTATGCTCCCGTGGAGTTCATACTCTGCATTTTAGCCAACTGCATTGTGTCCACCACACGCTGTACAGATGCAAAAGTACACTTCGGCCCCGGCTTAGATAATGTTCCTCAATGCAGCCAAGCAAAAAACGCCTCTGGTTTTCACCAGTTATGAACGATTAGTTGCTTGCTTAAACGTTATCTGAATTGCTCTAATGTTTTATAATCGTCGGATTCACAGAAGCTAGTTCGCCTGCTTCCCCCTTACTTCCATGTATGCGGCCAGTGGGGCTCAGGAGCAGAGCCTTCGATTCTCAGGATTCACTGTACAAGAGTCGGCCTGGTCTCAATGTACACCTTTGGATATGGGAACCCAGACAATGAGCCTATATCCCATAATGTTGATGGATTCCTGGAAGTGTCCAACGTGTGCTATGAGAGAAACCCATGAAAAGTTGATAACTCTGAAATCCGCTGCAATAGAATCTTTAAGTACAAGTATCAAAGATTTATCCTGAAGAATCTGAGAATAACAGCGTTCACAAATCAACGCTATATCCTCCTCTCCAAGCTGCTCTCGGAGACCTGGTTACAAAGCGTATTTTTGCGAAGATGTCTCCTTCTCTAATGTCAACAACATTAATGAATAAGCACTATCTGGATGGCAGCATTGTCCACAACTACTATTCACCCTAGACAGTATAGAATGAAACAAAAGAAGATGTATGAGGAGTCTACAGAAACAGAAATATATATCTACAGAAATATTAAGAAGATGGTTAGGGATATGAGAAAAACCAAAGCTTCTTGTGAGTATGTATTTTCATTTTTGAGCATCTCTAGTGCACTTTGTTCTGTCTCCTGGTTTTACTATAGATGTGTGTATCCATGTTCTGCCTTAATTAAAAAGAAAAAGTGTTCTACATTGCCAGACTATTTAATATGAACCACTGAGCCAGTGATTGATGAGGTTTCGTGATTAATTAATGTTCTGGACCTACAAAACACTTCAGTGGTCTTGCTGCGTTTTGGGCCACGATGTCTCCATATTCCCCACTGTTTGGAGGTGTCTCCTGTGTAAGGCTGTGCATGCAGGACAGGAGGGACAGTTTGGTGCAAAACCAATACATTTGAAAGGAAATCTTTTAGAAGTTTTGAATTATTGACAGGCTCGCCTTGAGCAAGATTGTTGCCTCCGGAAATATAAAATATGAGCTGTCTTATCAATAAAATATCGTGGCAGAAAGGGAAAAACAGGAGCACAAGCACTTCCACACACACACACACACACACACACACACACACACTTCTCTCAACCGTAAGCTGCAGGAAAGAAAAACAAACACGAGACCAAAGCCAGCAGGTGTGAGATTTCGATCAAGGATGAAGAGCGAGGACCAGGTAGGTGGCTGTTGGTAGCTCAGTATTCCGCCCGTCAACCTGGCTGGCCGACAGTTTAGTCTAATACATTTCCTCTCCTTTACCGCTAGTTCATCTAAACTGTTATCCTTGGGCTCCAGAAAGATAGAGTAAGCAATCACTTTTTGTGGGGTCGGAACGAATCGCAGGTATTTCTTCTCTACATACCTTCTATCTATTTCCTGCTCTTTCATTCACCGAGGGCATGGTCCTTGCCACCGATGACTAATGACAACAAAGGGGACTGAGGAAGTGTGTACTGTGGGAGGTTTGTTTTAGCCAAATAGTGATTAGCCAGATGCGGTATCCAAAGAGCTCACTCCTTTTTTTAAATAACTCTGTGGTGGGGTTAAAAGTCCCTTAAAGACCATTTTGTGTCACAGATGGGGTCCCCCGCCTAGATCATCACCACTCCGTCTCGTGTGCGCTCAGCAGTGTCATTCATGGCAGAGCACATTCAGCCGTTCATTCATCTCAGTATGTCTTCCCCATTGTCTGAGATGGACACCGCTTCGCCCCCCTCCCTGCGGTGCTGTTTCCATGACGGACGGCAATAGGAGAGTGGACAATAGAGAGAGCGAGAACTACGAAATATACCGGCATATTCAAACGCATTCAAAACGTTTTGTTCACTTTTAGACATGAGGTACGACGGCGCCATTGACACGGTTTGTCGTGACTAGACCATCTCTCTCTCTCTCTCTCTCTCTCTCTCTCTCTCTCTCTCTCTCTCTCTCTCTCTCTCTCTCTCTCTCTCTCTCTCTCTCTCTCTCTCTCTCTCTCTCTCTCTCTCTCTCTCTCTCTCTCTCTCTCTCTCGCGTGCCCCCCCCCCCCCGATCATTACCTTCAAGTCCCTCCTCATCCACCCAACCTGAGGTCCTGTGCTCTGATGCTCACCCAATTGCCCCTCAATCCAATTACTGGCTCACCTGACAGACTGCGGTAATTGATTGTGCCGAAAGAAATGTATTCGGTGCTCAAGACGAGCCAAGGCCCTTCACATCTTTTGGACACATGAATATGGAAATCCCTGTTCAATTCGATTTATCCCCGCTCTTGACGCAAATGTTACTGATTTGAACCAGTTAGACGTTAAAATGTTTCTCCTGGAAGGGCTTTCTCTGGTAATAAATACTGCCTTTTTTGGACCAAGGTGAGCTATGTAGCAACTGCATGTGGTTGTGTTTTATTCGCTAATATTATTTCCCTTTCGAGGTCAATTCAAGCGTATGGATAGTGTGAAATGTGTACTGCCGGTTTTCAGTGGCGGTCATGTTCCTCCGCAGTGCACAGTGTAGCAGAGGGTGGGCGGCGCTAAGTGAATCTTTGGCCCCGCCTGCAGGGAGGACTAGGGGCCTTATCTTGATAGGAGGGGTTGACAGGTACTGCATCACATTAAAGGCCTTACCAATCTTCTCTGTCACATGAACAGCAGGCGCCACACAGATAGAGCTCACACACAAACTCTCTCTTTCGCACTCACAAACACACACAAACGCACACATAAACACCTTTTTATTTATTTTCGGTCCCTTTGCTTTTTTGGCTTTCCAGTTGTCATTGGATGCACTTTCTTTTAGGTTTTGCAGACACATGAAGACACGGTTGCCTTCAATCCCGTATGTTTTATGAAATGCACATGTACAAGCATTTATATGAACAGTCTGCACATGCTTCTATTTACAGCAGCACATTCCTTCATCTCTAAAGTCATCTTTATTCTTTCCTAATCTGTTTTAAAACTTGGCCCAGAAGTTTCTGGGACCAACTTGGACTTAAATAAGCCGGGATATATACTTGTTTGCCAAACGAACATTAACGTCAAAGTGAGGAGTCTGATGGTGCTAGTGAATGATAGTGACATGTGATTTTGTTGAATGTGAATTTCCTGGTCTGATGGGTTGCTTTGGCGCTCATATGAACAAATGCGAAGCGAGGGTTTTCTTTAGGTATTTTATAATATACATTAGCTATTGTTTGAAAAGCACGAGTGCTGCACGGCCACTGCCGATCCCCATCCCCGGTTTGAGTGGCTCTGGCCGATGTGACTGGAGGTCTGAAACTGTCTGTGTGTGTGTGTGTGTGTGCGTGTCGGCAGGTGGAGTCCACCCAGAGCATGATCAGGATCCTGGGGCTCTCCGCTACACTGCCCAACTACCTGGATGTGGCCTCCTTCCTCCACGTCAACCCCTTCATCGGCCTCTTCTTCTTCGACGGCCGCTTCAGACCGGTGCCCCTCGCCCAATCCTTCATTGGCGTCAAGTCTACCAACAAGGTGAGGCCGCCGTGACTCACTAGTACCATATGATTGTCAAGTCACGCCGATCACGTATCGCAGGCCAATCGGCTGATGTGCAGTAGCCGGAAGCATGGAGATGTTATTTACAATGGTGTTTGACGTGGGTGAGTGTTTCGTCTTTTTCTAGATTCAACAGCTCCATGACATGGAGGAAGTGTGTTACGACAAGGTCTTGGAGCAGATGAGAGGAGGCCATCAGGTAAGCATTACTTGCAAGACATCATCAGTGGATGGTGTAGTGGGCGGGTCCCTGATTCGATCCCCAGTGTTCAAATCACATGATCATCAGATTTAACATGCAATATAACATGTGATTTTAACTCATGTTTGCACACCGCACCTTTCTTCCTTTTGTGTCATTTAGTTGTCTGTCTTTTGAACGTGTCCTCTTGTATGTCTGTCTATAAATGTGAAAAATATTATTTTCATTCCACGCAAGAGAATCATGTATTCATAGTGTGATAAAAAACCGTAGTGCAACTTGGCCACTAATAATAACCATAATCCCTTGCATCGAAAAAAAATATTAAATTCCCCCACTACTCTAACCATCATTCTGAGCTCTGAGTTTATTCAGCCAACCCCACAACACTTCCCTGCCAACACGTGCCTGCACACTGACATACATCATGTATATAATTAGTGGACATGGCATCTACTACACAGACTCCAACACCGACACTCAGGATCCTCCCAGCGCCGCACTTCACTGTTTACCCCTTATTTCATCTTCTTCATGCCACGTAGAATTGGCAAAAAAACGTATTTTAGTGTTTTTTAAAGCTGTAACAGTACAGAACAAAACCGTTCTATGAAGAGGCGTTTTCATACCTTTAAGAGACTTTAGTCAACTTTATATTTATTCTTTTTGCGTGACTACTACCTTCTACACTATCTTGGAAAAACACTCTTGCCAACTCCTTTGGGGTTAACTTGGGACACCTGCTTCCTAAACTCCTGAATCCAACGCCTTATCACGTCCAACACATCTCCTCCTCCTCTTCCTCTCCCCTCTTCTATCGTTCCTCCCCTCCACTTCCTGCATCCACTCCAGCGGCTCCCAGGTACCTATGGGAGACATCAGAGCTGTGGATTCAGCCCGTTCCCATTTAGCTCCCATCTGCTCAATGTGTTCCAGCTCCCCACTGAGCATGCTTATCTCGTCTGCACCATTTTGCTGCAAGGATGTTGACACACTCTCACACACACACACACACACACACACACACTCACACACATTCACACACACACACATAAACAGCGTTGTAGACATGCTATCTTTCCACTTTCCTCACAAATTCCTATACGTTAACTGGAAACACAGGCCTTTCTCTGGCTGGCGAGAGCTGTCTGTGGCCACGTGTCATCCCGAGTCTACTCCCATGCCAGCGAATCCTCCACCACCATCGGTCTGTTGTAAACTAAACGTGGATCTATTCTGGATTCATGGTTGTTTGGTTGTTAGGGCCTGAAAACCCATCTGGGAAGTATCTTCTCTGACTTGATATTAAATTGTCAACAGTAGATGTGACATATATGAATTTCATCTAGGAAGAGGTGATGGATACAATTTTCTTTATTACATTTTTTTTTCCACTACCTCCGTATTCCCCCCGCCACCCCCATCCTTTGCCTCCCCCCCCCCCCCCCCCCTCCCCTTTGTCCCCCCTGCTGGGGAAGCAGACCGGCAGACAGAACTTTAATAAGCTGAGAAGCCCGCAGGTAACCAGCGATGCTACTTTCACACAGCGCAGCGATGCTGATAAAACACCTTCAGTAAATAACATTTTCCGCGGCGGTCTCTCTCCAGGTGCCATACGTGCGAGGCCTGGCTTCGGGCTCACAGCCACCCCCTGGTTTGGCATAGCATGCCTAATCGCGTGTGAACAAGGCTGAAAAATGAACCACAGCGGTATTCGGTCATAGCCAGCCGGAGCAGGACAGACTTCTGCTATTTCTTTAATTTCTTCTTAGCATGCAAAAGCAGTAAGATCCGGTGGCCTTTCGTCAATCCATCCAGTCTTGAAAAGGCCACGGTATTTATGCAAACGGATGGTCATTTACTAAGCCTGGCAGGCAACCCTTTAGTTTCATAATCGTCAAGCTGTGACATGGTGTAGGTATGATGACAACGGTGGAATACCTTGGCTTAAGCCATGGTGGAATCTTTACTGGTTGTGGGTGTTTAACAGGATTAGGATTAGTGCAGGCGAGGGCAGATGGGTAATTTATGTAAATGTCATTCATTCTCTTCATCGCTATCATTGAAAGGATACCATTCCGAGCCATGGTCTATCTGAGACAGTTGTCCCTACCCTTTGGACCTCAGGTGAACCACTAAAATGTCATCAAAACCAGTGCCAGCGCCCCTGTTCTGAACCACGATCCAGATTGTAAAACGTCTGATTTGCATAGGGGTGTGGCTAATATATGTGCTGCTTTCATTGCTGGCACGGATGATCATTTACATCATCTACGAGTATGAGGATGAAGAAGGTTTCCCTACAATAACTAGAAATCCATGTGGTTGATGTAACTAAATTGACACCATTATGGATGAGTGTAATAATCTTCCAGGGAAAAAATAGGACATTTTGCAGAGAAAATGCAACTAGAAGGACAAAAGGTTGGTGTATTTTATGAGCCCCTGGCAGCTAAAGATCATAATTCTCTGATTACATCAGCTCCTCCATCGTCCTTTTCACAAGGTGGTGTCCATTTCAAGATTTGTACAAATGTAAGGTACATATTTTGGAATAAGGATATATTTATGGATGCCAGTAAAATATGTGCGAATAGTCTTCTACAAATATGTGGTCAGGATACAATTCCATTCTTCTATATTATCTATTGAAGCTGCCGTGCACAGCGTGCCTGCAGCTTAAAGCTAACTAAAAGGGAAAGTCCTGTCCTGCTTCTCCTAAAGCTCCCTTCCTACTATAGCTGCATGCCAACTTCAAGGTAATATAAATTGCTATACCTCTGAGGCGCGCCACAGCGGGAACAAAAATATACATGGCTTACTTTGTTCCGCATCTTCCCGCACAGAGGCTCAAGCCTGACATCACGCGTCCCCGCGGAAGGTTCACACAGTCCAAAACTTTAATTTCCCTGGAAAGGATATTTCAGTATTGTCTCTCCTCGATTCCTTTTTCCATTTTTTGGTTTACACGGTCATCAACCCAAGACCCTGTTCCTGTTTCTCTTTCCCTAAGCTCGTCCCGAGGCTCAGTTAACAGATGTGCTGCTGCGCCGTGTGTCTCAGGTGATGGTGTTTGTCCACGCCCGTAACGCCACGGTGAGGACGGGCATGGCGCTGATCGAGATGGCCAAGAACCGCGGGGAGGCCTCATTCTTCCAGCCGGACCACGGCGCCGACTATGGCCAGTGTGACAAACAGGTAGGCGCACGCACGCACACACATACACGTACACTCGCAAAACATCACCACTGTACAAATCTACATCATGTGACATGTTTGAACGATGCTTTTACATTTCAGCATCGCCTTACTTAGATTTTTTAAGCAGGGTCTGTGATGCCGCTATTGATGCCAAACCAAGCGCCAGTCTGCAACAAAGACCAGCCCAGAACATTGTGCTATATGTCAGTATAAGACTTGTTTTCACATCAAACAGCATTGTGTACACATCTAAAATTACTCATCGCTAGAGAAAGAACAGAGAAAATAACTAGGCCTGTGGATAATTTGGCCTCAAACATGAGGCTTGCTTGTGATTTCCTGTACATCTCATACAGTATCTCTCGCTCTCATCTCTCTCTCTCTCTCTCTCTCTCTCTCTCTCTCTCTCTCTCTCTCTCTCTCTCTCTCTCTCTCTCTCTCTCTCTCTCTCTCTGCCCTCCCCCTCTCTGCTCAATTTAACTTTGAAATGCTCCTTTTGTACCCAGCCCAATTTCTGTTGTTTCTGGGCCTTTATTTATGATATTCAAAAACCGAGGAAAATTGAACCGAAGGTAAAAGCTAAGTGAAATTGAGGTCAGGAACCTCTTCAGAGTTGGTCCGAGCCACCGGGAGCCGTAAACAAAAGTAGAAAAAAAAGCAGACATGCAAGACTCAAGAGATGGGTCCATCTCTGTGGAAATTAACCTTACCGCCAGCCGGTGGAGCCTCCTTGACCCCTGCCAGGGCGGTTAATTAGCACATTACGGCGCATCCGTGTTCTGCATCGGAAGCCCGCTTCACATTCATTCACACCCTGCCACAACCCCCCGACCCCCACGCGTCTCTCAGGTGTCTCGAGCACAAATGGCCGGCACGCACACCTCAACACCTGATCTGGAGCCGGCCGTCAGAGCGCGACAGATGACTACTAAGACCCTTTTCACAACACTTAGGCCAATGGAGGTTCATGCAAAGTGAAGGGTGCTTTTTCCTTATTTTCCTCGGCTCCATGCACGGCTCGACGGCTGACACCAAGACACCTACGGAGCGAACGTACAAGACACAATCAGAGAGAGTGGGGGGAAAAACGTGTTTATTCCGGCTGCCCGGGTGTGGCGCCTGCGCATCTGGGCGCCCTAGTGCCAACGCGCCCCCACACGCAGCGGCAGCCTCGACCCGACGTGCGCTCCGGCGTGCACGTGTGTAATTAATGGTCTCCGCGCCGCGTGAGTACACAGAGGTGGAAAGTGGGGCCCAGTCAAGGTTTCAACTCCCCTATTTAAATCCCCTCCTCCGACGCGAGGCGCGGTGATAAATTTAGTAACCTTTTCCCTCGGCTCCCCGGGGCCTGAGCCAAGATTGATGTGTCTCTAATCTCTTCTCTATTTAAATGGGATATGTATACAAATCAGATCACTTTTCATGCCTTCTAAAACTGGAAATAGAGCCTAGAGAGATTATGGGGGTGTCGGGGAGGGAGGGAGGAGGGATGTGAGGGGGGGGGGGGGGGTGGCACTAAAAATGGTTTGTTGTTGCCTGGTTAGTCTTTGAAACAGGATTTCATTTCATCGCAGCCTATTTTTTCTTACACCGAAAGCGGGGATTGTGTATGTTGCCACACTTTTCAAACACGCGCGCGTGTGTAGATGTGTGGGAGGGCGGATGTTTGCTGATTGATTTGTGATTGCTGTATCGGCACTTAGCCGTGCAACCAAATAATAACATTAAGTGGTGTCCCAAAGTAGTGGTAGCTTCCATTAGTTCCTGAGAGTCCAACCTGCCACTACTGATAGGAGGGGGGGGGAATTGGGGGGCGGTTGCACCGGTTGGATCCCACTCTATGCCCACACAGATAATGCACGGCTTATTTGTGCACTGGAAATTGCCCCTACATTAATATTTAAAGGTGTTTTTTTTGTTTTTTATCTCAGATATGCATATGCAGTTAAATGAAGCACCTCTGGGTCACTCCTATAATTTAACATTTCTTTATCCTGTGTCAAAAGTCAGAAGTGATTCTGCTGTATTTTTCTATGCTAATGTTCATTACTTTAGGCTTTATGTATACTTAAGGCTGTCGATCACGCTGAGATATCGTAAGGCGCCCTCTTTAATAAGAGGGTGCATCGTGTTAATATTCACATGGAGTACTCGATCTTCTCCTTCAGATAGAAATATGGCAGAAGCTTCTCAAATTTATCTCGGTAATCCTCAGTTATGGGTTTGTATGTATCTGTTGGATTAGATGCATTTAATTGTAGTGGTGTGCTACAATTTAGTCTATTTTATGTTCAGAAAAAACGATGTGTAAACAGACAGACAGTCAAGAAAGATGCAATATGCAAGAAAGACAAAGCAACGACTGCCTGTCTGCTACAGTGGCCTCCAAACCCTTCAGGAAATATGGAAATTGTTGTTATTTGTCATAGTTTTGACGGTACATTTTTGCAAGGGTTTCTCCACACACCCAGATGTGTGCCTTGGATCTATCCTCACAGATAGCATAGACAGACATACAAATCCCTTTATAGCTTAACTGAACCCCAATCACATATTCGTAAACCCTCAGTGGAACAAACCATCGTGTCACGCTGTGTGTCGGCAGCGAGGAGAACCTCTGCCCGTGGCGTGCCCCTCAAACGAGTGTCTCACGCCCTGCTACCATCCTGGCCCACCCCTACGTTCCCCTGTCCTTTCTGCACTTCACATCCCCTGCCAAGCTCCCTTCCAGGCCCTCTCTCTCTCTTTTTCTTTTCCTTTATTTTTCTCCCAGCCAGCCGTCAGATGAAAGCAAGGCTTGACTTGTCATCGCTTGTTTCAGGGAGAGACAGACAGAGCTCTAGCGTAGAGGCAAAGAGACACCTTGTGGTCCCTCAGGTGTATTGCACAAAGCATGTTAAGTCCCAGCGGGAGCTGTGAACCGCAACTGTAACGTTACTCAGTAAGGCAGGCAAAGTATTATTTTGAATCTGTATATTGTATGGGTAAACACTGAACCGCGCTTCGTTCATTTAAAGATGTGTGTGTGTGCGTGGAAGCAAGGGCTGAGGTTAGCGTCGGAGGGGGGGTATCATCGAGCCTGTGATGGAGGTGTTTAGGCGGAGAGAGGGTGCAGCTTGGAAACGTAGCAGGAGGGGCCGGCGTCCAGAAGGTTACAGATGCGCCGCTTTGCCTGCCCGCACCGGGGCGATCACGCGGCCCCCCCCCCCCCCCTTCACACTCGACGCGTCCCCAGCTGCGCGCTCCCCTTTGATGGGCACGTTTTTCTCCTCCCCCCCCCCGGCCCCAGACGAGACGTCTCCGGGGAGAGCCGTGCGTCGGGCACCTCCAGGGACTCCGCTCATTAAGGCCCCTGTTTGCTTTCGTTTGCCGGCTATTTTTACACGGCTACTCCTGTTATTGTGTCAGACCCGTGACAGTCTGTCACAATAGCCACGCTAATACCCGTCACTTGCAGACTGATCAACAACGCGGAGCTGAAGCCTGAAGGTGGCAGGGAAAGTGGGCCCCCCCGAGTAGGATAAAAAGAACACAAACCTCACGCACACGAACACACACACACACACACACACACACACACACACACACACACAACACAAACTACGAGAATCAAAGCCTAAAATAGATCACATATAGTCCGTCCCGGATGCGTAGATGTAGGATGCTAAACCCGCATACTGACTCGGGTTGCTTGCTATATATATTGACTGTAATCTGCAGTGCCGTAGCCCGGGGGATCGGCCGGTGTTCTCATGGTAATGCAAGCCCAAGTCCATTTTCCTTTTTTAATTGCCTCATCATCAGCATTAAAACAGCTGACTGGAGGCTCGACGCGTTCCGCTGCGCCACCCATCGCAGAGAGCCGTGCTTACAACAAAATAAAACGCCACCGTGTGCGGACTTCCTCTTGTCTTCTCCGGTCTGCAGGACGGTAGACCACAGTGCACGCACACAATATTAAAACACACGTACACTCATTCCGGTGCACTTATACTACCCTTAACCCCCCCTCATCACCACACTCACACATAAAGCCGATGAAAGAAAAACAAACGTCACACTTCAAATTGAGCCAGGCAGAAATGTGTCGACGGATGCAGAGTATGTGAGGGTATTTATTATAAGAGCGATATGGAGAGAGAGCCACAGAGGAAGTGAGAGGCATAGAGAGAGAGACGGAGCAGTGGAGTAGAAAGAGAGAGAGAGAGAGAGAGAGAGAGAGTTGGAGAAGTGGAATACACAGATAGACGTATAGAAACAGGGAGAGAGATGGAGCACGGGGGGGAGAGAGAGGGAGAGAGAGATATGCAGTGGAGGACAGAGAGAAAGAGAGCGATGGAGAAATAGATGGAGCAGTGGAGCACAGAGAGGGAGAGAGAGAGAGACATGGAGAAGTTGATTCACATATAGATGGAGACATATAGAAACAGAGAGCGAGAGAGATGGAGCAGAGAGAGAGCAGTGGAGGACAGAGAGCCAAAGAGAGAGATGGAGAGCAGTGGAGTGTGTATCTGCGGGTAGCAGCATCTCGTCCGCCCACTCGCTCGCATCGCGTCCAGTGTTTAAAAGCCTGTCAAAGCGAAGGGCAAACATTATGACCGTCCAGGGTCCACAGAATGAAATCAACAATTAGACACACTGGCTCCATTTGGCTAAGTAAATGATCGCTTGATCGTCACGGTGGGGGACATGAAACGGGGAGCCAGTTATCCGCCACTCAGCGTCACGTGGCCCCCAGTGTCATCTCTTATCTCTGTGGTGGAGCTGTGCGCTTTGAAACACCCAGACATCGGCTGTACTTGTGAAGCCACCGCTCCTCAACGCATCGTTGGAACTTTAGTAGGGGGGTGAGGGGGTAAAATTAGGAAAGGCTTTATCCGTTTGTCAAAGAGACAGCATGGATATTTTGAAATACAGAGACGTTTTTGGCATTTTAGGGTTAGAGAAGATTGTGTCGTGAATGTTATGGGGCATCACGTGTGTGTGTGTGGGTGTGTGTGTGTGTGTGTGTGTGTGTGTGTGTGTGTGTGTGTGTGTGTGTGTGTGTGTGTGTGTGTGTGTGTGTGTGTGTGTGTGTGTGTGTGTGTGTGTGTGACTGCATGTGTATGACTATGTATGCAACAGGAGAGACTCTGACACGCTTTTGGGCAAAACAGGTTCTGCATTGATCCGTGATCGTGATCGATAGATGGTTCTGCTGGATTGATGGACGGAGGGATGGAAGGTTCCATGCCCTCCTCCAGACGCCCTCCCAGGCTGAGGGGGGGCGTCTGGAGGTGGCCGGGCCCTAATGAGTCCTGATCAGGAGCTTAGGGCCCTGCCACCTCCAATAAGTGGACCACAGTGCTCCCATCAGCGGACCACACTGCTCCCATCAGCCCCGCCTCGCCTCGCGTTAGAGGCCCGGCAGCGAGGCCGTAACACGCTGTGACACCTCAAAGCAGGAGGCTGCCCCCCGCGCATTCTAAACAGCCTGCACACACACACACACGCACGCATGTCGTAACACACACACACACACAAACACACACACAATACACAGCACATGCAACCATATATAAACACAAACACACACGTGCATGCAGTAACACACGCACACACACACACACACACACGCAATACTCAGGACATACAAGCACACACACACACACATGCAGTAACACGTACATAGGCAATATACAGCACACGCTAGCATATATATACTGTACACACACACACACACACACACACACACACACACACAGACGCGCTCGCGCACACACACACACACACACACACACACACACACACACACACACACACACACACACACACACACACACACACAGAATCTCCGCCCAGCCTTTGTCTAGGATGTAGATAACAGGAATGCTCCTAATATTCAGTCTCGATGTGCACGTTGGTTAGTCCGAATGGCAAAGTTGCAGTACATTGCGTATCATATTCTTTTGCTTGTCAATGTTTTCGGTCTACATAGGATAAGGTTTTTCTTTAAAGGTCAAGGCACTAATTGATAAAACTCTCAGGAGGTGAGGTTATGCAATGACGGAGATTGAAGGGCGTTGTCCCCTCTCAAAGTTGCTCAGGATTTGAATAATTTATGGCTTTATCGTGTCATAGTCATTACTGAAGCGTGTTTCATGGAATAAATGATACATGAAGGATAAAGGACCGGGCATAAAGGATAAATGAGGTGGCCTTGGATGTCATGGAAGAGAAAGAGAGACACTGAGGATCATTTTCATTTCATACATTTTTTAGCAGAGAACAGGTGAAGGCACACATTCTTTATGTCCTCTGGATGGGTTTTGTTAAAATCTTGACATTGCACTTCCAGTCAATCACAGAAATGTAATCATTGCTTGCTAATGCACTGCAAATGATGATGATGATGATGATGATGATGATGATGATGACGTTTAGCCATTGGTACGGATGCTGATATGTACTTTATCACCATGCTGTATAATAATGATCTTATATTAGTGTTGCTTTTATGCACAGTAATGTACAAATCACAACGAACCAACATATACCAAAAAGTTGTTAAATTATATAAATCGAATTATATAAACAAGTGTTTTCTTTGATGAAAGACGTGCAGCAGTAAAACCCAATCAGAATTTATTTAGATACCAATGTTTGTAGTGTACTTAGTGTTCGACCACTATGGTTGATAGCGATAATTAATGTGCCTATGACGTCAACCTAAATACTTAATTTGTTGTTGAGGCTGCATGTAGGCACGTGATGTGGTTTAGCCCAATAAGTTTCCCACGTCTTATGCTATTCTTTTCCGACCAAATGTGAACCCTGTTTCAAATAAACAGGTCCCGCAAACTCCCTTACACTTAAGTTTGAAGATCCCCACTACTCGAGGGGGAGATACGCTCGCCTTCTGAATAGTACACACACACACACACACACACACACACACACACACACACACACACACACACACACACACACACACACACACACACACACACACACACACACATACATTCACACACACACACCTTGATGTAATGGGCTTTCCATCATCATTTCAGAGGCCTGGTGGACTCTGACCTCCATTTAGACACCCAGAAACAGAGAGATAAAGCTCTGTGATGAAGGAACCTTCATGCTTAAGACAGGCCATGACCTCTCTCCCAGCCCACAACGCATTGCAATCCTTGCACCTTGCCTGGTACATCTGTGCGTGCATGTGTGTGTGTTTTGTGTGTCTGTGTTTGTGTGTGTGTCGGCATTCCTATTGGTGTGCACGCTGGTCTCTGTTTTTCTTTAAATCTCTATCACAGAGAGTGAGGAAGGGAAAGCCCTCCAAGACTGTCACAACGTGTTAACCAAATACCCTGGCGAAAAGACCTTTAAAAAAAAAAATAAAAAGAAGAAAAGCTACACCTGGAGCTGTACTCCAGAAAGTCAAAGTAGCACGGTGCGTAACTTTACCTAAACGAGACCCTCTTCTGACAGATGCATCTTCATTCCACTTGAGCCAGAAAAGGGCACCCCCGGTTGCGCTCTCGTGTTTTCCTCCCCAGACGATCACTCACTGCTCTACCGGTATAGGTCAGGTCCACTGTATTTGTGCAGCCCCTAATCACCGTTGCAGCCGCACAGGGCTTAACTCAAAATATGGCCCATATGTTATTTATTTATTATGACGCCCTCTTGTCCCTGTGCCGCCAGATCCAGAGATCCAGGAACAAGGAGATGCGGGAGATGTTCCCGTCCGGGTTTGGGATCCACCACGCGGGCATGCTGCGCACGGACCGCAGCTTGATGGAGAGCATGTTCTCCAGGGGCTACCTGAAGGTGCTGGTGTGCACGGCCACGCTGGCCTGGGGCGTCAACCTGCCGGCGCACGCCGTCATCATCAAGGTGGGAGGAGAGTCTATGCCTCCAGGCTATCCGCTCTAGTCGGTTTGATGACCGACTCTATTTGTGTGCGTTTGCGTGTTTGTGTGCATGTTTGCATGCATTTCACCTGTCTGTGTGTGCGTCTGTGTGGGTTTGTGTGCATTTGTTTGCGGTTCTGGGTGGGTTCATGTGTGCGGGCACGTGAGTGTGTGTGTGTGTTTGCGTGTGTTCATGGTTACGGGGACCTCTGTGCACCTGTGTGTGCGTGTGTGTTTTCATATGTGCGGGCATCTGTGTGTGTGTGGTTGTGTGTGTGTGTGTGTGTGTGTGTGTGTGTGCGTGTGCGTGTGCGTGCGCTTGTGTTTTCCAGCCATGGCAAAAGACAAAAACACCATCATCAAGCACTCTTGACCCTGTATCCCCTCCTCTTGTTTCCGTGGTAACGCAGGGCACCCAGATCTACGACGCCAAGCGGGGCATGCAGGTGGACCTGGGCATCCTGGACGTGATGCAGATCTTCGGGCGTGCCGGCCGGCCCCAGTTCGACAAGCACGGCGAAGGAACCATCATCACCACCCACGACAAGCTGAGCCACTACCTCACCCTCCTCACCCAGCAGAACCCCATCGAGAGCCAGTTCCTCAACAACCTGGCCGACAACCTCAATGCAGAGGTCTGTCTGTCTGTCGCCCTGTCTGCCTGTCTCCCTGTCGGGCTCCCTGCCTATCTGTCTGTCCGTCTTTCCCTCCGTCTGCCTAATTGCAGCGGTAGGGGGCTATAACACCACAGGCCGTCCTTTTGAGATGGTCGGGTGCTGTCATTTGTTTCAGTTTCACAAACAGTAGCAAACAATAATGCTGCTGATTTTTTTGTAGCAGTGGTTCTGTGAGTTGGTAACCTAGCAACGCTAGGGGGTCTGGGGACATGCCCCCCCGGAAGAAAGAGATTTTTGGGGGGAAAATGTACGGATTGAGCTTCCAATTATGACATAACAATAAACAGAGTCAAGGTATCTGCTGAGACCCGATCATTGTGCAAATGTGCTTTGAACTTGGCAGAAACTTTTTATGTTATTTTTTTACTTTTTTATTTTTTACCTCTTTTTTAACAAAATGTGCAATAATTTTATTTATTTTGTTGCAGTGGCGCTGACAATCCAGCAGCGGCAGTGCGCCGCTGCTGAATGCATATATGGGAAACACTGATCATACTAAGTCATTGCCTTTATAGCATAACATGCTTTTACATAGAGATTGTGTGTGTGTGCGGGGGACGCGGACGGGGGCACCTGAGCAAATGGATCAAGGATGATAAAGCAGTTTTTATTAATTTGGTTTTGTTAGTCTTTTTCCAGAATTCAATTTGTCTAATGTAGAACAAATTGCCAGTGTAGGGTTAGGTACTGGCACTGCTCTGAACGATCCACTAGGTGGAGCCAGAGGCTTGTCTTGTCCTCTCTGTGACTCCGTCGATCCCTGTTTCTCTCAGGTCTGTCTGGGAACGGTGACCAATGTGGACGAGGCGGTGAAATGGCTGAGCTACTCCTACCTATACGTGCGCATGAGGGCCAACCCACTGGCGTACGGGATCAACCACAAGGCCTTCCAGGTCAGAGGGCAGGCCCACCACAGCAGATTGAAAATGGCGTTCCTCTCCTTTCTGTCTCCTTGTCTGTCCCTCTTTCTGTCTGTCTCTCTCTCTGCCTCTCTGTCAGCCGTCTCTCTCTATCCCTCTATCTGTCCTTCTGTCTGTCTGTCGCTCTCTCTGACTGTCTGTCGTCCATCTTTCTCTATCCGTCTGTCCGTCTGTTCTTTTCCCCTTCACCTGTGCTCCCTAGTCTAGTTTCCTGCTGTCTTTTCTGTTCCACTTTTGAGACTTCATCTGTCAGACACTCTTTCTCTCGGTCTGTCAAAAAACCCTGATTTGGCTCTGTCCCTGCTGCTGCCAGTTTGTCTTGTCTATCCCACTTTGTTTTGAAATGGGAAACAATTCATGCCTATCCCGGCTAACATTTGCCTGTCGATCATCGTCTTCATCATCATCGTCATCATGTCCAGTATGTGAATAGTTCCATGCTAATGCTCTCCAGCTGATCCTCCTTCTCTATCCAACCCTTGCTGTGTGTGTGTGTGTGTGTGTGTGTGTGTGTGTGTGTGTGTGTGTGTGTGTGTGTGTGTGTGTGTGTGTGTGTGTGTGTGTGTGTGTGTGTGTGTGTGTGTGTGTGTGTGTGTGTGTGCTTGCGTGTGTCTGCCTGTGTGTGTGCGTGTGTGTGTGCGTGTCTCAGATGGACCCAGGCCTGCTGATGTACAGAAGGGAGCTGGTGGTGGAGGCGGGCCGGAAGCTGGACAAGGCCCGCATGATCCGCTTTGAGGAGCGCACCGGCTACTTTGGTTCCACTGACCTGGGCCGGACAGCCAGTCACTTCTACATCAGATACAACACCATAGAGGTAGGCTTTTCTCCCAAGTACATCAAATATCCCGATTTGTAAGTAATAATAGAAAAACAGAGGAACAAATAGACAAACATAAACAAATCCCTTATCTGATAATATAAGTAGAATGGCCATCAGCTGAAAGCTTCAAGATTCCTCTTTGGTAGAATGTCTCCGAAACGAAAAAGGGATCAACAAGCTTGCAGTTGTTTATATCTGACCCGGGCTCGTCTCCCCCCAGAAGGTCCGCTATAATATACAAGCACTGCTGGATCAGAGGGTCTGCCATAGTAGGCCTGCTGGATCTGAAGTTACATTTTCCTGACAACCACCAACAAAGGGGCACACTTAGGATGGCACTCCAGTGAATACGAATGGCTGTTACTTTGTGTCGTTCTTTGTAATGTCACAACATTTACGTCGCACTTGGTTACAGATCCTGGGCTGCTGCTGTTGTTTGTGTGAAAATGTGTCTTCTGGGATACATCCTGGATCCGAGTGGAATACTAAATGTAAATCCATGTGTTGTTTCTGCTTCTTCTTCTTCTTCTTCGCTGTGTTCCTTTCTCTGTGAAGACGTTCAATGAGCTGTTCAACTCCCAGAAGACAGAGGGCGACATCTTCAGCATCGTGTCCAAGGCAGAGGAGTTTGAGCAAGTCAAGGTGAGACAGAGAGAGAGAGAGAGGGACAGATCCCCTTCATCATTCTAAGCTCTTTTTGCCTGTTATGTGTGCATAAGCTGCAGCACGGCACACCCGATCGTCTTTGGCCTGATATCCTTTCTGAAACAGCTCTGTCCTTCAGAATAAGTTAATTTGTGTGTTTCCAGTTTTTTTACTTTAGGTTGAGCACCTCTTTTGCAGGATCGACATGGTAGCAACAAACTAACTGTGTGTGTGTGTGTGTGTGTGTGTGTGTGTGTGTGTGTGTGTGTGTGTGTGTGTGTGTGTGTGTGTGTGTGTGTGTGTGTGTGTGTGTGTGTGTGTGTGTTCTCCGAAAGGTCCGTGACGAAGAGATGGAGGAGCTGGAGCAGATGCTGAGCAATTACTGTGAGCTCCCGGCGGCGGGTGGTGTGGAGAACGGCTATGGCAAGATCAACATCCTGCTGCAGACCTACATTGGCCGCGGAGAAGTGGACAGCTTCTCGCTTATCTCAGACCTCTCCTACGTGGCACAGGTCACTGGAATGCACCCCATCACACTCTCTCTCTCTCTCTCTCTCTCTCTCTCTCTCTCTCTCTCTCTCTCTCTCTCTATCTCTCTCTCTCTCTCTCTCTCTCTCTCTCTCTCTCTCTCTCTCTCTCTCTCTCTCTCTCTCTCTCTCTCTCTCTCTCTCTCTCTAACTCTCCCCCTCTCTCTACCTCTACCTCTATTTCTCTCTACCTCTATTCCTATCAATCTCTCGCTCTCTACATTTCTATGTCTCAGTATCGCTCCTTTTACTTTCTCACTTTTTCTCTCTCTGTTTCCGTCTCTCTCTCTCTCTCTCTCTCTCTCTCTCTCTCTCTCTCTCTCTCTCTCTCTCTCTCTCTCTCTCTCTCTCTCCCTTGTTGTCACACACTGGACGCATATCAACACATGCCCCTCTGGACATTCCCATGACCCAAAGACACACTTGCAGCGATTTAAGGCATGCAAATACGCATATCTCTGCCTGGATATGAATTCTATGATGTGTTTGACCCCTGACCTTTTGGAGATACCGCCTGGCTCCAGTGGAGCACTCTTGGAGAAGAGGCCCCTTCTCCGTGCTTCAGCCCAGTTCTTTCTTTTATTATTTGGATTATTCAGTTGGATTCACAGTTGAGTATCTGTCCACCACATCCATTATGTTCAGTTAGAGGTCCCATCCCTGTGTCTCACTGCAATCATCTCCCCTTGGAAAACAACAGAATGCTTGTCTTCTTATTAGCCCTTTGCATTCCACTTCGTGAGTGCATAAGAAGCCATCCCCCGGGAACTGACGCAGTCAATCTGCGAGCGCCACTCACCCCCGCCTCGTCCTCCCCGCGCACATTCAAATGATCCCGTCCAAATGTGGACTCTTAAATGATCCCTGGTACATAATTGTACACAATAGCTAGGTTCTAATCCCCAATCTCCTCTCATTTTCTCATTCTGCTCTTCCTCTCCGCTTCTCGTTCCCTGGTTCCGCAAACACATCGATTCCAGATTTCCAGCGGTAACTGATACCATGTGGACGAATAGTTGGAATGTATCGCGCAGATCTTCTCTCTTTTTGCTTCTAAATATTCAGATGTGCAAGTTCTCGCATGTGATACTGTTCTCAAGTGGTAGTGGAGATGAGGTCACTTCATGCTACATGGCAACGCCATACTAAGAGCTCTTGATGCTATCGCTGTGGAAGCTCAGTAGGTCCAGCAGGTTGTGGAAGGGTCTCTGGTTCGATCCCCACCTTCTGTCCTTGAAAAGTGGTTGTGTGGCAAACAATAAGCTGGTGGTTGCCTGTGTGCTTTTGTGTGTTTTCAATGTTGAATGTGATGCACAAATTTACCAAAAGAGATCCTAGCTCAACTAAGATACAACCGTTACTAATGAAGGTAACAGAAATGACAAGTATTAGTAGACGGACGGGCCCAATCATTTGATTTGTCTGACTTGCAACTCTTCAACCTGACTGCAAAGCACCAGGTCTCAGAAAGGATAAGAACAGTTTATGACCCTAGAGGGCAGCTAAATATTTACAGCGTGGAAGATGCTAGGCCCAAAACAGTGACAGCGGGGGGGTTGAAACCTGAGACTGCTTAGAGACGGGCCGAGTCGTCCACACAGCAGGTCTGAAAGGGCTCCCAGATCCAAACAACTGGAAGCTTTCTAATCCTATCAGTTTACTTTCTCCGACCAACGTCAAATGAATATCAGGCCACGGAGTCACCGCTCTGTGTGTTGTCTTCGACCGCCCCTGAGACACAAGCGCCCCGCTTAAAGCCAGGCTGGACCCCACTTTAACCCCAGGCCTTCAATCGGGGCACATCCCGAGCCCACCCGTCCGTCAACATGGCACACTGAGGCCTCGGATCAGTCGGTCGGTCCCCATTAACACCCGACCAAATCGATCACAAGCCAACCAGACATGGCCAGCCTATCAGGGAGCGGCCCGTCCCGGACACCTGACCCGTCCTTCAAAAAGACGGGGGCAATCAATCAGCGTACAGCCGGGCCGAAGCGGGACGTCTGGACACAGACAGGATGGCCCCTCTTCATCAGACATGATGAATCACCCCTCTACAGATGGACTCTTCTCAAATGGCTCTTGTGTGTGGCGGGGCGAAAAGCGATCCGTTTCCCTAATCTCTTTACGTCTCATCTTTAAGAAAACCAACGTGTAAACTTTGTGTGTTTGTGTATGGCGGGGCGAAAGAAGTCCTGTCTCGCTGATCTCCTTTTATCCCTTCCCCCACGCTTTTCAGAACGCGGCCCGTATCGTCCGGGCACTGTTCGAGATCGCCCTGAGGAAGCGCTGGCCGGCCATGACCTACCGCCTGCTCAACCTGTGCAAGGTGATCGACAAGCGGCTGTGGGGCTTCGCTCACCCGCTGCGGCAGTTCCACATCCTGCCGCACACGGTGCTGGAGCGGCTGGAGAAGCGAAGGCTGACCGTGGACAAGCTGAAGGAGCTGAGCAAGGAGGAGATCGGTGAGAGCTCCCGCCCCTCAGCCCCTAACCCCTCAGCCCCTAGCCCCTAACTCCTGACCCCTGACCCCCTCAACCAAAGCCCCTAACCCCCCTCACCCCAAGCCCCTAACCCCTTGCCCCAACCAGCAGGAGATCCTCCATGACAATCCAAGTTAAATGTATGTTTTCTCTGTACACTATGGCTCTAGTTGCATGTGATGTGACTAACTATTTAGGCATTACCTTTGCTAAATGAGGGCAAATCAAAGCGACGTAGCTTTTTAGAATTGATTTAACTACTGACCCGATTTCACATGGAAGAAAGTGTTCAATGCAGACTTTTATTTTTTTGGGGGGTTTCAGGTCACATGCTGCAACACATCAATATCGGGATGAAAGTCAAGCAGTGTGCCCACCAAATCCCCTCCCTACTGATGGAGGCCAGCATCCAGCCAATCACGCGCACTGTCCTGCGAGTGCGTCTCGTCATCACCCCGGACTTCAGGTGGCATGACCAGGTAACCACAGCAACCACACAAGAAGCCAGACTGTAATTCCGGACCCCCTAAATGTGATTCATAAAGTGAGTCAATACCTTTTTATCAATCTTTTGATATTTATTCTTACTGAAACCCAGCACTTACAGTGATGGACAACATAAATCCGTTATTTACTTAGGATAATCGGGTTGTGAACTTGTGCATATAGTATTATAATATTCTAAAAGTAATTGCAATCTTGTGTCGACTTCCATCTATGGTTTAAAGCTGATTTAATTGGTGGACTTTATTAGCCATCCTGGTTATGTTGCCAAGTGGGTAACCAATTACCGAACCCTGGCATTACCGCACCGGTTGAACTGAATAAAGCTACATTAGCATTTAAGAATTTGAGCAAGTACGAATGACACACAGAGCGAGAGGGGGGAACCCCCCCTGCCATCCTGTGTCCTTCCAAGGCTGAGTTTATAAGCTGACTTTGAGCTGTATATTAATATACTTTTAGACATTTTCCTGACAAGATTTCCTGTAGGTGAGAAGTGGATATGTAACTCTGTGATACGTTATGGTTATTTAATGCGCTTAGACCCTGTTCCTCCATCCATTTAAACTGAGTTTACCTCTAGGATACAGCGCTTTGTGTGTCAGCCCGGGTTGTCTCAGGGACTGGGCTTCTCCGACTTCCACTGTAGGCAAAGTACGAGGTATCGAGTGAGAGTGTAAATCCCTGCACGCCACCTCTGTTGCCTCTGTACATAAACAAACACTAAGCAGCTGGTGAGGCAGCCCCACGACGATGTCTGTTAGTCTGCATGTACACAGTCCCGTAGTGGCCTATTTTTAACCGCGGTGCCTCAGTGTCTCAGCAGTGTTACAGCGATAGAGGAAGGCTCCCCGCAGGCCCCCCACACTTAACTCCACATTATTCCTGTTAGGAGCAGAGGTTTCGGTTCACTCCCTCTCCTCCTTGCTCTAAAACGAGAGGGTGTCTCCATAGCATCACTTGGAGCGAGTCCCAGCGCCGCAAATGGTTAATGGTGATACCGCGCAGGGCTCCCCAGCTGTTCTGAAGGGGTCTAGGGGGGGTTGCATCAGACCTCCAGGGTGGAAGGAGGAGGTTCTGGTGTCAGGGAAATGTGTCCCACATCAGGGATGGCATGGATGCCGGGTGGGGGGGGGGGGGGTTGGAGAGTCGGAGGGGATCGCTTCGGGGTTTGTCATGGAATCCCCGGAATAGGAAGCTCTTTGTAGCGGGGGGGGGATGGGGGGGCCCGAATGCGAAGATGAATGTTTATGACCGATTAGCAATGCATGCTCGGTCCATGGGAGAGTCGTAAGGGAACACTCCCCCACGGCTTTGCCCTGATCCAGCTGCATATGTCGGCACACCGCGGCCAAGCCTCGCAGGGACACATGCACACAGATACACTAAGCCTGCTCTGAGAGAGCAGACGGAGGCAAGACCATCACAACCTCCTCCGTCGAGGGGAAAGCGTGTTGCGGACGAGGCGGCCCACCACTATTGGTGTCCTTCCACGAGCAACTTGTTGTTTTTGTTGTGTGTATTATTAGTACTAGTCATCTGCATCACCTGCACGACATCCTCGTAAAGAGGAAGCCACAGATCTGGTTAGTGGATGATGTATGTATGTGGCTTCTCCTGAGGAAACGTGAGCGTGTCATAAAGCTGTCTCCTGCGGTTAGCTAGCCATCCGAGACTCCCTCTACCGCAGCGGGAAAGAGACATTACAGGAGCCTGGCTCAGTGCTGCAACTGACACACACACACACACGTTCAAACAAACACACACAGACACACACCTTGGCATGCACAGAGGATCGGCAGAAGTATCCGCAGGAGAACAAATGTATTTGTGCTCACACTGAAAGAATGTATTTCATGGCGATACGCCCAGCTCTCCATTGTTCCCGAATGTTTTCTTATGCTTGAGGACATATGCTCTGTTTCTTTGCTCAATTTAGTATTTTCGCAACAGTAATAGTATCTTTCTCTTCTGCTTTCCAAGTAAGATAACAGTTGTGCTCTCTCTCTCTCTCTCTCTCTCTCTCTCTCTCGCTCTCTCTCTCTCTCTCTCTCTCTCTCTCTCTCTCTCTCTCTCTCTCTCTCTCTCTCTCTCTCTCTCTCTCTCTCTCTCTCTCTCTCTCTCTCTCTCTCTCTCTCTCTCTCTCTCTCTCTCTCTCCGCCCCCCCCCCTCTCCATCTCCCTCCCCCTCACCAGGTGCATGGCTCAGTGGGGGAGCCCTGGTGGCTGTGGGTGGAAGACCCAATCAACGACCACATTTACCACTCAGAGTACTTCCTCCTCCAGAAGAAACAGGTCTGCCCCCTCCCCTTTCCCACCTCACTCCTAGGCAACCACACAGGATATGTGTTCACCGATGTTGTGTTCACCGACGTTCTGTTCAAACCTGCGCCATGTCCCTTTTCTACTGCAGCTATTTGCTAAATATCTAGGACTAGAACGTTCCTCATGAGTAAAACACCTCCATCCACCAGTCAATCCATCCAGGAGATTGTTCCCTATAAATCGTTCTTCATTGTGGTCTATTGTTTGCCCCCCCCACCCCCCCCCCCCCTCTCTAAGTGTAGCTACAGCTGCAGCCACTAGGCGTTTAGGCTATTGGCTATTGTGATCACATACATAGTGCCGGTTTAATCTCTCTCACATTATGTCATTATGTATGCGTGTGTGTGTCCTCTCCATGCAGGTGGTGTCTGGAGACCCCCAGAACATCGTGTTCACCATCCCCATCTTTGAGCCCATGCCGTCTCAGTACTACATTAGGGTGGTGTCTGACCGCTGGCTGGGGGCTGAGGCCGTCTGCGTCATCAACTTCCAGCACCTCATCCTGCCTGAGAAACACCCGCCACACACTGGTACTACACACACACACAGACACACACACAGAGACAGAGACAGACAGACACACACGCGCACACACACACACACACACACACACACAGCCCACACCGTGATACTACACACGTATATACAAACACACACACACCTCACACTGGTAGAACACCATGTGAGCTCTGTGAGCCATGCAACCCCACAGTTACCCTGAGACAGATTCATCTTTAGGATATATTTCAACAAGAGTACTCTTCCATTTTAAAACGGGGTGTGTTCATATATCAAGTGTGCATCGCTGATCCACTTCCAACCAGGACAGCTGGAAGAACACAACTTGATTTTCAAGACTCAATGAGATCTGATCACGGAGACCAGACTCAGAAGTGGCATATGTGGCCGCGTTCTCTTCATCCCCCTCTCTTCTAGGAAACCCATTGCTCATGTTCACTCTTTCAACAATCAACGTTCCGGGCTCTTGCTCTTTTTTAATCACAGTCAAGTCTGAAATTCCAACAACATCTGGAGGCATACGGTTGGCCAAAATGGAGGCGCCGAGTTCATTTTTGCTCTTTGATGAGACGCAGCGCTACAAAAAAACGTGTTGAACACACTTTAATATCTTATGTATTTATTTGACATTTTTGCGCGGCGAAGCCAAATGTGATCACCAGAGGTCACTGGAGTCACATGTTCAGCAGCAGGTGTTTCCGCGATCCGTCTCCCCCTGCTCCGGACACGTCCAGAGGGGGGACCCCCGGTGTGGACAGGCCCATTACGTCCCCACCCGGGCCCGCGGTAGCCGTGCAGAACGCTCGTCTATCAAAATCAGTGGAAGCCGCGTTAGGGGTTCATTATGGAGGTCATCGCTAGGTGAAATATAGATGCGCACCATGTGCGAGCACAGCCACTCAAACATGTAAGACCAAAAGGGACTTTCGGCAATATGGCTTGTTGGCTATTAAACTGGTTAAAGTTCTATTGTTTTAAATCAAGTAATTCTGACCGGAATATGCTTCTTTGCATATTTAAATCTGGCTAGAGTTTCATACTTTATTTGTTGCACAGTTGAGGGCTAAACACAGGCTGGTGGATATCTCTACTGATTTGCTGACACATAGTTGACTCAGCCTTTGGGCCTGAATATTCTTTTGATGACAGTTGCACTGACACTTAATATTACTGTCCAAAGTCACATGCACTTTTTGTGATGTGCACACCAATAGACAGACACAGAAATATACACACACACATGCACACACATACACACACACACACACACACACACACACACACACACACACACACACACACACACACACACACACACACACACACACACACCAGCACATCATCGCTACATGTTCCCATGATTAAATATGTTATATCTTTCGGGATGGAAATGAACGTAAATCAAGGCGTCCACTAGTCTAGCATGGACACACTGGAAGAGTCACCAGATCCAGCATACAGAAAACATGTTGCTGTGTTGTGTAATTATTGGCAGCAACATCCCTGGCAGAGAGATCGGATGGAGAGTAGCGAGTCACAGACGCCTGATGTTCTCCATCTGATCACCCGTTTGTGTTTGTCTGTTTGTGTATTTTGTGGCAATAAAGCTCTTCCTGATTCTGGTTTCGATCTCCCTCCCCAGAGCTGCTGGACCTGCAGCCGCTGCCCGTGACAGCGCTGGGCTGCCCGCAGTACGAGAGCCTGTACAAGTTCACCCACTTCAACCCCATCCAGACGCAGATCTTCCACACGCTCTACCACACCGACACCAACGTCCTGCTGGGGGCGCCAACAGGCTCCGGCAAGACCATCGCGGCCGAGTTGGCCATGTTCCGCGTCTTCAACAAGTACCCCGGCGCCAAGGTCCGTCCCTGTGGCTGGCCGCTCGTGTCCTTCTCTCCCGTCTTTTGTCCTGCCAGAGTGAAAAGATCCACCGGCTAAGCAATCGTTGTAATATGTAACCCCGCCTTTGATTGACCTGCCAGGGCACTCTCTGTCGGTCTGGCTGCCTCAGTTTGCCAAGTATTTGCTTTAGAGTCTGTTTTATTGTGTGTATTTAACATGTGTTACTGCACGTGTTTGTCTGCTGGTGTTTAGGTGGTGTATATCGCTCCCCTCAAGGCACTGGTCCGAGAGAGGATCGAGGACTGGAAGGTCAGGATAGAGGAAAAGCTCGGGAAGAAGTGAGTGTGGCCAGGACCGCCGTGCATTTATCAACAGCAGACTTGTGATAGTTATTATTAAGATAAGATAAGATATACTTCAAAATTCATCTCAGCAGAGAAATGTAGGACCTTATTATGACCTTACTATTAAATCTAAAGTCAGTACTGTACAGTACTGTACAGTACTCAATGATATTATCTTCTTTTTTTTGCCACACTCTTTCTTCATCGTCATCTCAACCTCTCTCTCTCTCTACCTCTATCTATCTATCTATCTATCTATCTATCTATCTATCTCTCTCTCTCTCTCTCTCTCTCTCTCTCTCTCTCTCTCTCTCTCTCTCTCTCTCTCTCTCTCTCTCTCTCTCTCTCTCTCTCTCTCTCTCTACCTCTCTCTCGCTACCTCTCTCTCTCTCTACCTCTCTCTCTACCTCTCTCTCTACCTCTCTCTCTCTCTACCTCTCTCTCCCCCAGGGTGGTGGAGCTGACGGGTGACGTGACGCCTGACATGCGTGCCATCTCGGCGGCCGACCTCATCGTCACCACCCCTGAGAAGTGGGACGGGGTGAGCCGCAGCTGGCAGAACCGCAGCTACGTGCAGAAGGTGGCCATCCTCATCATCGACGAGATCCACCTCCTGGGTGAGAGGGATGACGAGCTCGAACCTCGAGTAACGTTAGTGTATCACCCCCTTTAACGCTCCCGGGTTTCAACCCTGCTCTAGTGCAGCTTGCATTGATGCCTGCATCCAGTTTGAACTCTATGCCGATGTCTGCTCAACACAACATCACACAACACCATGCAAATCAACACGTCTCTTTATCCCCCGCAGGCGAGGACAGGGGTCCGGTCCTGGAGGTCATCGTGTCCAGGACCAACTTCATCTCGTCCCACACCTCCAAGACCGTGCGCGTGGTCGGCCTGTCCACCGCCTTGGCCAACGCCCGGGACCTGGCCGACTGGTTGGGCATCAAGCAGGTCAGAGGACGCCCCGAAGCACACTGTCGTAGCTGTAAAGATAAGAAGGAGCCGAGCGAGCACCCAGCCGTGGAGCACACTACATCCCCCGTCCCAGTGATCTATAGGGTGTATCTAGAGTAATGTACTCCTCTCCCCTTTTTAAAGCTTTCCACATGGAGAAGTTAATCTAGCCAGCCACGCTTGTCTGTCGGGTAACAAGTTCCGCATTGCTGTTGTGAAGCCAAGTGAATTCAAGCCATGTTATTTACTGAATTTCATTATTTGTTCACTGTGTAGTTTTAAGCTTGCACGTACATCTGATCAACCGTATATGTTGACAGTTATTAGGGTAAACAGATGGCGCCGGCCTGCGTCGGATGCCTCACTTTATCTGGGTAATCTCCCTGGGTCTCGTGTGGCGGGACGCGGCCGTTTATGCCGCGGCGTAATCATGAAAAAAAAAACACTGGAGCGACGAGACCGGATAAGGAGTGAGAGGAACGTCGTGGCGGTGATAACAAAGTCAGAGAGTCTTTACAAGCCCAATGTTGGATACGGAGATCCATCCAATCCCGGTCTGATGTTGCGCCCAACGTATTCGGTTTCACCCTTGCTCGTCGGGAGTCGTTGGACTTCAGTGTCGTCATGCCTGGCCTTCTAGACCGGCTCACGTCTGGAGAGCGGGTCTCCTTCCTCTGCCAACAGGCAGCCCTGGGGGGGGGTGTGTGTGTGTGTGTACGTGTGTGTTTATGTGTGCTCGTGCCGGGCAGTGTGGTGTAAAGGGAGGGGGTAACTGTTGCATAAAGGCTACAACCCCCCCCCCCCCTTCTCTGTAGCGCCTGGCAGGCAGAGCAGCAGTCTGTCGGCCCATAAATCCCAGAGCCTGGCTGGCCCAGCGATGCTTGGTCCGGGGCCACTGTGTTTGTGTTGTGTTGCCCGACCCATTATCCTGGACCTGTTAAATATGTGTGCACACGCTCGGGTCCCCGCCGCCACGCAGGACAGAGCGAGGCCACCGCTCTGCTGCTGCAGACCACTCACTCACACACACACACACACACACACACACACACACACACACACACACACACACACACACACACACACACACACAGACACACAGACATACAGACATACACACAGACACACACACACACAGACACACACACACACAGACACACACAGACACAGACACACAGACATACACACACACAGACACACACGCACACAAAGACACACACACACAGGCGGGCAGACGCACACTTGCACAGATTCATTCACACACACACTCACGTACATGCATGCACACATGCAAACTCTTACACTCTCACATACACACACAGAAAGGCACATCCACACACACACACACACACACACACACACATACGCACACACACACACACACACACACACACACACACACACACACACACACACACACACACACACTGGGACAATGACAGAAAGCTCCCATTAGTGCCAGATGGGCCCCCTCTGTTGCCAGCTGCTCACACGAGGTCTCTCTTTCTTCTCCTCCCCCCCCCCCCCCCCGCGCTGACTCTAACAGGTGGGCTTGTTTAATTTCCGCCCATCTGTGCGGCCCGTCCCCCTGGAGGTCCACATCCACGGCTTCCCCGGGCAGCACTACTGCCCCCGCATGGCCAGCATGAACAAGCCCTCCTTCCAAGGTGAACCCCCCCCCCCTCCTTCATCACACACACACATCCTCTTGACAAGGCTGCAGTACCTGAAATAGCAAATGATGGGTGACAGAATGTAGGTGATCGTTATGATAGGATGTATAGGTTATGAAAGAACCTTGCTGATCATTAAAGATGATGCACTATGAAATATTGGAATTCACAATGACGTTGTTGTGAATTAAATGAATCGCGATAAGTTGATCAACACCAAACCACAGGAAATAAATGTGTATGTGCCATGTGTGTGTGTGTGTGCGTTCCTGTGTGTGTGCATGTCCCATTCTAGCCATTCGCAGTCATTCTCCGGCCAAACCCGTGTTGATCTTCGTGTCGTCACGGCGACAGACTCGTCTCACCGCCCTCGACCTGATCGCCTACCTGGCCACTGAGGACGACCCAAAGCAGTGGCTCCATCAGGACGAGAAAGAGGTGTGCCCAAAACACACACATCCACCGACACACACAGACGCACACAGCCACCGACACAATCACAACCACCTGGCAGTACCTCCAAGACACTGAATTCAGTATCTATATTCCATGCAAATAGAACAATACTATCGTAGCATTGAATTCTTAGAATGGAAATGGCCCCTTTTCCCGGATCGTTAATCGTATGGTTAAGTATCCGTAAATCGGAATGCAGCCTGGGATTTTTTGGTTGCCTGATACTCTGCCGTACTTAAAGGACTGAAGACATTTAATCAACGTTAATATACCGTAACGTAGGGAAAATACTTTGTTTTGCCACGTCTCGCATAAGAAATGTTGTGGCAGTTTCAAACACAACAATGTCTCCCTGTAATGACACATTTTTCCACAATTAATTTGAAAACATTGACCAAAAAAAACTTTGCTAACAACTAGAGCTGTCAAGCGATTAAAATATTTAATCGTGATTAATCGCATTAATGTCATAGTTAACTCTAATTAATCGCGATTAATCGCAAATTCTTTTTCTGTGCTAAATATCCCTTGATTTTTTTGTCCCATAATTCTTCTCATTTTAAATCTCTTATCAACATGGTGGAGTGCATCGGCTTGCCTTGTGCAAATGATTTTTTATTGATAACAACATAGGCATATACACTGATCAAAACAGGAAGATACAAAAAAAGAGCCTATAGTGCAATTAAACGACTTCTTTGAACAAATGTCATTTGAACATAGCAGTCAGGCTACTGCTTCTTTGTTTTGAGCCAAAGAAAAAAAAAAAAAAAAAATCTTTTTTTTTTATATAAAATAATTGCGTTAATCGCGCGATAAAAAATTTAACGCCGTTAAATTTGGTTTGCGTTAACGCCGTTAATAACGCGTTTAACTGACAGCTCTACTAACAACACAAGCGCCTACGCATCCAAAAAGGGAGAGGGCCTTTGTGATTGTTGGGCTGTCATCACACTAACTATACTCAAAGCTGTGAAAATCAATACATCTGGGATGTCACTTAAAAGGGTTATCTACAGAGATACGTTGTCATCGTCACCGTTCATTATATCTGAATGACACAAGGACACGGACAAAAGACAGCAGTGTGGTCATAGAGTCTCATAAACGTGCACAATCCTAAACACGTCGGTGGTTAGTTAGCAGCCTCACTGGATGAGAGGGACAGAGGGAGAAAGGGAAAGAAGGGGCAGGACTGAGGAGAGGGAGGGGAGGGAGAAGATGGCCAATCAAGCTGTAATTGCTTCACCTCTGAGCCGTGACACTATCCGCTCAGATTCCACATTCATTACGTACCCTTGGATATTGTTATCATTCGTCTTTTATTAAAGAGCTGCAAAGTTGGTAAGGTATTTTTATATCTTGTGTCATTTTCTATGAAACTTAAGAAGCAGGGCCAGCCGTTTTATGTTTTATAAAGCAATGCAACTTGTTCCAAACATCACGTGCGTTGTCTAAAACTGTCTTGCACAGTAGTTACTACTTCCTTATTATCTTCTATTATTTTTTGGTGTTATACTGTGTGTGTGCCGCATTTATTTCTACAAAATCCACAGAGCCTGCGTGTGATCTCCCATACCCTTATTCAGTTTTAGTATTATGGAACCCTTCTATTCGCCATTTGCATTTTGATCCCTCTTTGGGCTAGTTTGCTAACACTCTCTCACTCTGACTCTCTCTATATATGCACTCTCACTCACTCACTCACTCACACACACACACACACACACACACACACACACACACACACACACACACACACACACACACACACACACACACACACACAGGCTCACAGAGTGTGGTTTAAGTGTAATTACGGAGGGAATTTAAACCCGACTTCTGCCGGAAATTCCTGAATCGTCTTCCGTCATACCGTCTGTGTCATCGGATCATTTCAAGATGTGAGCAAACGTGTCCTTTGGAGACAGATTTAAAAAAGTATGCTAATATTATTACAACACTCAATTACCCAGTGCTGATAAGGCAGAGGCTGTAATTACCACAGCATGAGTGCCTAACGGGCCTCACACACTCAGAGACGCACGTTTGCATGCACGCTCACACTCACATACTCACACACACATACTCACACACACACAGACACACACACAATCTCATTCAAACACGGCCACACACACACGCACACACACACACAAGCACACACCCACACGTAGGCAATTGTTTGTGCCAAGATTAATTGTTCTTCCACGCACAGAATTGTCTGGTGTCCCCCGTAGTGTGTGTGTGTGTGTGTGTGTTTCTATGCGTATGTGTATTTGCCCCTGTGTGTTGAGTGAATGTGTGTGTGTGTGTATTCAGTGGTGGACTTTTTACGGGTGTGGGCTTGATGTCAGGGCTCTATGTCCAGTGCTATGAAAGCTGACCAGCCTCATAAAGAACACGTTAACATCCATCTCTTTATGATGCCTGGCCCATCTGTGACCTTTTAAAGCCCCGTTTATCAAGGCTTACGGTGGGCAAGTCACAGGGAGGCACAGCGTTGCCATCCGCACGTTAGCAGAGATGTGTTGAGCGTATGTCAGTGTTTGTCTATCTAGTGCCGGACGGAATTCACATGTTAATGAGTCATGGTAACGTGTGCACAAATGAGCACTCACGTGTGTGTGTGTGTGTGTGTGTGTGTGTGTGTGTGTGTGTGTGGGTGGGTGGGTGGGTGGGTGGGTGGGTGGGTGGGTGGGTGGGTGGGTGGGTGGGTGGGTGTGCGTGCGTGCGTGCGTGTGTCATTGTCCATTTGCATCCATGCAAGTATGACACAGTTTCCCGGTTTCATACATAATATAATTTCTGTGCGTGTTATGTGTGTGCGTGTATGTGTGTGTGTGTGTGTGTGTGTGTGTTTTTGTTCATGCACTTGCTCTGACACAATGGGCCCCCAGGTCTGTCTGTGTGTGTGTGTGTGTGTGTGTGTGTGTGTGTGTGCGTGTGTGTGTGTGTGTGTGCGCTCCAGCGGTGATATACGGCCCTCCCTGCTGCGGGGCTCTGCAGCGGGGCCATGTAGCGGTCCAGCGCCCCGCTGTTTGACTGACAGGTGGCTGACGCTCGCTGACTGCACCCCTGGCAGGGGTCCTTCCACCACCGCGACGCTCCCCTCTGCTTGTAACATCTCCCTTTCCCCTCCGTCTCGCTCTCTATTTCCTCCGCGTGGAGGTGGTGAAGGCGGAGGGGTCATGGTTGTGGCTAGGGGGGGCAAATGGTTTTCTATGTCCCGTTGTAGTCATGCTCCCTCCAGTCCAGCTTTAGTGCCAGGGATGCTGGTTTGCTTCTGCTACTTTCACCATTTTTACAACGTGTACATAGTTTGCACCGTCTCAAAGGGGACACTTGGGTCCTGTAGTCCCGACCAACCGACAGCTCTTCAGCCCTCCAGTGAGAAAGGCACAAACATTAGAGAATGAATAGTTCTATTTAGGGTTCTCGAGCCCATTCTCCGCACGCGGATTGTTTTGAAACTGTGTCACTAACCTAAAAATGTAAACATTAATAATGTATGAATATGCCATTGCGTTTTTGAATAGTTGTCTTTATTTGAGATGTTCTAACCTTGAAAAATGTCAGATCCCTTCTTTATTATTCAGTGTCTTGTCAACCCATTCCGTTAGGCTTAATCTATGATGTGAGACACTATAATTAAAGATCAAGATCAATCATAAATCTGCATATTAATAACTCTAACTAAAGATATAAATATTAGGTTGGTGTGCTATGACAGCGTTCATCAGAAACCCATCGCTATGAGGAAGAAATGTGCGTGTTTTACTGAAAACGCTGTCCGTCGTGTGTTTGCGGTACAGATCGAGGCCATCATCGCCACAGTGAGGGACTCCAACCTGAAGCTGACGCTGGCATTCGGCATCGGCATGCACCACGCCGGGCTGCACGAGAGGGACCGGCGCACCGTGGAGGAGCTGTTCGTCAACTGCAAGATCCAGGTCTGGCCTCTGCACTGACTGACTAAAAGACTGAAAATGCAGATCGACTGACTGACTGACAATGCAGATGGACTGACTGACTGAAAGACTGACTGACAATGCAGATGGACTGACTGACTGACTGACTGACTGACAACGGAGATTGAAATGCAGTAGAATAATAAAAACATTAAAAATAATCTTCATCTTAATTTTGGCTTTACAATGATGATTATTACTATTATTAAAGCAGTTTTAAGATCAAGTCTTGTGCTCCCTTCAGTTGTTGATCGCGACCAGCACACTGGCCTGGGGGGTGAACTTCCCCGCCCACCTGGTGATAGTCAAGGGGACTGAGTACTTTGACGGCAAAACCAGGCGCTACGTCGACTACCCCATCACAGGTACCCCCCCCCCTCCCTTATCTCCGTCTCCAACAGCTGATTTCGATGGCGGTCAACGTTCCTTCCCAGTCGTAACTCACTTCGCGGCGGTGTTCTCCCGGCTGCACTTTTATTTCGATTTCACATGCTGTAAAAGTTTAGCTGCGGTACTTGGGGCCTGCTGAATGCGCTTAGTGTCGGGTAATCCCTCCGTCGTCCGTCTCCCTCCAGATGTGCTGCAGATGATGGGCCGTGCCGGCAGGCCTCAGTTTGACGACCAGGGCAAGGCAGTCATCCTAGTGCACGATATCAAGAAGGACTTCTACAAGAAGTTCCTCTATGAGCCCTTCCCTGTCGAGTCCAGGTGAGACCCGTCTCTTTGGCTCCAGAACTTGGACAATGCTTGCTGTTTATATAGAGCTGCATTGTGCAGAAGTCTCTTAATACTTCTTGAAGTAAAACTTGCAATACAGGTCAACTAAAACGGGGTCTTAATACATTCCTAAATGAACGAAAGTACTCGTCGACCTACTTGTTGCATCCAGTCTAATATATTTGCTAGAATCTGGGTTTGGTTTGTTTTTGCATCACGGCCATTCCTCTTCTCTCCCCAGCCTCCTCAGCGTTCTGTCCGACCACCTGAACGCCGAGATCGCCGCAGGCACCATCACCTCCAAGCAGGACGCTATGGACTACATCACGTGGACCTACTTCTTCAGGCGGCTGGTCATGAACCCCAGGTGAGACACCGACCCATCCGGAGTTTCCCGGTCAACGTCGGAGCGGTTCCCCGCCTTCTGGGTGCAGCCAGAGGACTGTTAGAAGTGCGCAGCGCGCCTCGCTGCAACATCTGCAACGCGTAGACGGGAGACCTTCCCAGAACATTCCAGCATTCTGGCATTTACACGGCTGTCAGCCCGCATTTACCGTCCAGGCGCTGACTAGGGACGAGGGGGTCCTCTGTGGCCTGACCTGTCCAGACCCTGATTGGGGCCTACCTGCTCCTCTCTGGGCCTTCCGGCTCCTCTTAAGCCCTGCGGCACTAGCTTTCAGCCAGCAACCCTTTAAAGCATTCATCATTCAGCTCCTAATTAGGTGACATATTTTATTCAGAGATACGCGGCCGGCGCTATTTTTACCCTTGCTGGGTTCAACCTTGCCTCAGCGGGTGTTGCTTTGAGCTAATAAACCCGGCATGTCTTCAGCACTCTGTCCCTATAGGCCTCTGTGGTGGCGGTGTGCTGGAATATCTGTGTGATCTGTGATCGGCTTGTGTTGTCTGAGAACCTCCCCAGCAGCAGGGAGCCCTCCTCCTTTGTTTTGTACCTGCGGTGATTCTCTGCTAATTACACGCCCCCTGAATACCTTCTGACGTACTGATAGACGATCCTAATTCCCTGTCTGTGTATGCTGAGAAGAGAGAAGGCCAGAGAGACACACAGACCTACAAACACACACATGCACACGCACATACACTGATGGCCCCGTGGGGCTCGTAAATGTCGTCGGGACGGGCCCCAGCTCCACCAGGAGCCTAATGGTGATGATGCTAATGACTGTGACTGATAATCAGACAGGCCGGGCACCCAGAGGAGGGAAGAAGACATGGTGGCTGGGTGTGGAGGGGGTTTGGGGCTCGTAAAGAGCCGTGAAATGTGTTTGGTGATAAACACGTCCAGCCGCTGAAAGCCGGAGCACTGTCACCGGCGCTGAGTGATGATGATGAAGGAAATACTTTACATCAAATGCACATCAAATATGGCGGTCGCCGTGGCCCCATGGCCCCTTCTCCCCCCCCCCCCCAATCCCTCCATTCTCCCTAGATGGGACGATGGGTGGGTCGGCGATTCCTCACAGCCCCTCTCCTCTTCAAAACCACAGAATATATTATCTGAATGATCGTCGTGGAGGTGGCGTTTTATGTTTAACTGTACCGTTATATGCCGAGTGGGCCATTAGTCAGTGCCACGGCGCTGTGAAAAGCAAGCACCGGTTTACACGCAGTATGAAGGCGGACGAAAAGAGACAACAAAGATAACATTGCTGATCAACAGGTAGTCAGCCGCCGACACTAATGGGAAGTATTACTTATTGCTAAACAAAGCATGAGACAGCACACTATACCTCCGATAATGCCATTCCCGGCATAGTAAGAACTAATTCCCAGAAACAGTATTTTGACAAAAGCAATGGTATTCGTGGCAATATGCCGGCGTGTCATGTTTGTAGCACATTCAATATGATGTTTACTCATAATGCATTTGCTAATTTGAACAACCAGGCAGTGGATATACAGTAGAGCAACTTGATCTATAGAAATATAGATCTAATGCTTCATCTTACTAGGGATGGGTAAAAATATCGATCCATCAAAGCACTGCAATTTATTTGTTCTCCATTCAATTTCGAAAAAAAAAAGCAGCAAAAAAACGAAGCATTCTCAGTCATTGTAATCTAGAAGCGAGTATGCCTAAATGTACATGCACTTTTACATTTGTCCATGTTATGATTATAACTTTTATGCTGCAAGTTTAGCTCAGGAACAATACTATACAATGGGGTATTCCCTATTTGCTAGTTAAAGCACAATGAAATGGTTAATTCATTTTGAAATGGTTAATTCTAAATAATATTTAGGTATTTTTGTCATCTGCACGCATTATTAAATCGATATCGAAGCAATTGGATCAATATCAAATCGAATCGATATCGAATCAAGACCTAAAGAATCAAATTGAATTGAATTGTGAGGTACCTGGCAATACCCAGCCCTACATCTTACTAAAGAAGCACATTCGATCCCAGGGATCAGAGCAGTTTATTTCTTAGCCAACGTGTGGCTGCTACCTGTTTTCATCCCTCATCTACCTCTAACATTGCGTGTCGCTACGAGCTAACAAACAGTCCTGGCAGCGCGCACGTCTGCCGCTGCCCATGTGGTAACCGTTACCCCTTTGGATGCTGTGCATGCAACCCATTTTGGCCACTGGTTTTGGTATTGAAGCCAGTAATGGACGAGGCTGGGAGTAATTTGCCGGCAAGGGCCCCTGCAGCTTTGGCATTTGTTCTCAGTGCGGGGTAGTGCATCTGTGGAGCTCTACCACCACCACATCCACAACCCCCTCACCACCACCCACCACCGCTTGCTTATCCTTCTTGACCTGGCCTGTTGCTATAATCGTATCCCCTCTATATGTTGTCCGGTCAAATCACTCATACATGAGAAGCTAGAGGAGGTGCTGTAGTATTTTCTTTTTTTACTGGACCACGTCACGAAGACGCCGGGGGCTTGGAGGAACAGTATTGGTTGTCGACAACACACTAATGACTTTCAACTGCAGTCCCTGTGGGGGCCAGCACCACAGAGTCGATACACTGTAAATAAAGTGCAAACAGGCTTGAATGCCTACGGCTTAACCACCGTGAATGATTACCCTTTACCTCCCGACCGCCGCCATGTCTGAAGGTTGTTTTGCTTTTCTATTACTCAGGGGATTTAATCGCAGTGCGTTGCAGCAGCCTGAGATGCAAGTTTGCACCAACTTATTCCCTAACTGCTGATGAGATAACTGATGTTAAAGACTTGTTTTGTTTGGGTCAGGTGGGTTGTGTGTTTTGGCAATGCATTCAACGCTAACCTCGTTCCCAGACGTACTCATCTCTCGACGCAACGCCCGGACAAGGTTCCGGGCGCGTGAGAGGGCGGGACTTCAGAGGGAGCGGTCGTTTCGGTCACGTGGGTTTAGCGGCGAGAGACGAGAGACGCCGGGACTTTTGAGAGATATACGTTCCAGCCACATCTTTCGGATATTGCTGTGACACGTTCTTCGTCAGAAAACTCCATATTTATTCTCCTTGTTGTTCTTCCTGTCTGTGTATTATTCCAATCATTCCGCGGACTGTTAACTGCCGGACACAGCCGATAGGAAGTCAAGAGAGCAGAAATTGCATCGTGGTGGAACGGGATAACGCTACAATTCAGAATAGTTTCTCAGCCTCACTGCAGAGCTGTGGCTGTTTGTCTGCTGACCCACATCCCTGTGTGTGTGTGTGTGTGTGTGTGTGTGTGTGTGTGTGTGTGTGTGTGTGTGTGTGTGTGTGTGTGTGTGTGTGTGTGTGTGTGTGTGTGTGTGTGTGTGTGTGTGTGTGTGTCCACAGCTACTACAGCCTGGACGACGTCAGCCATGACACCATCAACAAGTACCTGTCCAACCTGGTGGAGGGCGCCCTTCGGGACCTGGAGTGCTCCTACTGCCTGGAGATACAGGAGGTCTGCTGGACCTGCACCGCCGCCCATGCATGCATGCATACATCCGTCATTTACATTTAGATTTAGGGCATTTAGCAGACTCTTTTATCCAAAGCGACATACAAGAAGCACATTTGTCATAAGAAAGTGAAACAATATATATTTTGCTGTCGGTAGTAAAGTACAGTAAAGATAGTAAAGTACAGTAAAGATGTTCATAGAACCAAGCGCAAGTACTATGTTGTTATTGCCATCGCATTTATTTGGTGTCACACAGCCAGACGCTGCATGTTTGTGTGCACGTGCGTTTGGGTTTTCCTCCTTCTTTATTCATAGAGGTTTGATAGAGAGAGAGACGAGAGCACTTCCTTGATGGACTGTTTGTTGTTGTACGTTTCCGCCGCAGGACGGATGCACCATTGAGCCGCTGACGTACGGTCGCATTTCGTCCTACTACTACCTGAAGCACCAGACCATCCGCACCTTCAAGGAGCGTCTGAAGGCCGAGCTGGCCATCCACGACCTCCTCACGCTGCTCTCGGTGGGCCAAACGCACGCACACACACACACACACACACAAACACGCATGCATGCACATGTGCATCACACAAACACACACACATACACGTGCAACACACAGGCACACACACATGCATCGTACACACATGTGCATCACACAAACACACACACACACGCACACACACATCTTTACTACCAACTATTCACACACACAGACACACACACGTACATCACAACCATGTATACACACAAACACAACCACATATACACACACATCACTTTTTCTTTTGTTGCCCTAATAACAATTTGTATGTACAATGTCATGGTTACTCCCCTTGTCTTCGCTCGTCCCCCTCACTGATTGACAGCCCCCCACTATGCAGTCAACAGCTTTTGTTTTATTTGCCTGCCTGCACGTGATTGGTAGGAATCAATAATGAGAGTGATGTGCTCCCTGGCAGTCCCACACCTCTGTACAGGGATCAGTAACATCACATCTGTGTTCAGGAAGCTCTCACTCCTCCAATGGACAGCCAGCGCTGACACGTTTATACAGAGAGAATAGATGTTGGGGAGTGGGGGCGGGTGCAAGAAAGAGCTAGGGTCAAAGGTCAACGTGGAACTAACTGAAATTAAGTGTGGAAAAGAAAAAAATAAAGAATTCACTGGCCGGCGACTGAAACATCCTTTATCTTGTAGGAATATGTTGTTTACGTTACAGGCCAGGATACTGATGTATAGGGTGTCTGATATTGTTTGATTTAACTTTCTAAGAAGGCATAACTTTCAAAAAATGTTTATTGATGTCCGGCGACACCATAGGTGCAATTATTTAATCCTGTAAAATACTTACAATGTCATATATTAAGAAGGTTTTGTGTACGGGGATAGTGTGCATGTAGCAGCACTTATTGAAACAATTATTTACTGTTGGGGGAGGAAAAGAGAAACACCAAAGCGAAACAGTGTGTTCCCTCACCGCGTGTGTGTTCCCTCTCCGCGTGTGCGTTCACCAGGGGATCTTAAACACCAGCAGTTAGGCTAACATGTGGAGGGCAGGTAGTCAAGCTGCAACACATTGCTTCCCTCCCTGCGTGAGTGTGCTCGGACACAGACCTACCCCATTGCCCGCCAGGACGAAGCATAATAGGCCAGTCACACACACACACCCTCTAGTCCACTCCCCCCTCCGTCAGGTACACAGCCCGGCCACGCTCCCCTTTCAACCCCCTAATGTGGGGCCTCTCATGAGCTCCAACCGCTCCGCTGCTCCTCCTTCTCTTTCTACTTTTATCACTCGCTCCCTCCCCTCCTCCGGACTCTCTTTTCTCCCGGGGTCGGCCTTCTATCACGTCCACCTCCTCCCACAGCCCCCCCCCATGCCCGCCCACCCTTGTTCAGTCTCTGTAGACCTCTACAATGAAGACCCCGTCCCCATCTCCTGCTATTGGCCCTCGTCTCTGTCTTCTCTGGCTGAACACCAGCGTTCTCCAAAGGTCCCAGGGTAGCAGGGGTTGAGGCTGAACCCCAGAGGTCCCAGGGTAGCAGGGGGTGAGGCTGAACCCCAGAGGTCCCAGGGTACCAGGGGGGTGACAAGCCAAGGCAGGACGGACAGGCAGTCGCTCAGATCTCCGTCTGTAGATATATAGGCGTTCTCTCTGCCTAACATCCGCATGCAGTCTCAACAGCAGCGTCGCGGAGATCCATCACCGTGATTTCTCTCTCAACCACCACACCACCACCATCACCAACCGTCCCCCCGCCCCCCCCCCCCCCCGACACACACACACACACATCGTTCCCTCTCTGCTCATTCCAGCCCTGGTTCTCAATTCCAGCCTTTTGAAACACTGCCTCCCGTCAGTGATGGATGGAGCCCTAACAGTCCAGGCCGGGGGGAAGGCTTTGACAAATGCCTCCGTCGGAGCCGCTTGATGGGACTACATTAGCGGGAGTTGAACTGGAGTGAATTAGAGGAGCTGAGCAATGCGTGTCCGTGCATCTCTCGGCCCAAACCGCCCCTAAACAACATGGCCAAACGCTGAACCTCAAAGCACAGAAACCATTCAACCTTCATATCTTCTTTCTTTTTTACTTCACTGGGAGCTGATGGGTCTCTGATGTCTGAACAGGGGGCACCGATTTTATTTTTGGTCATCCGTCACACTGAAAACCTGGTGACTGCTCGGAGACTTTGCTTAGACCTTCCACTCTTCTGATATTTACTCGGAAGGGAATTATCTTTTTTTTCAGAACCACAGCCATGGGCGAGTAGTAATATTGTAGCAAGAAAGGATCGCCTAGTGTCCACTCAAGCAAGGGTGGAAGTGCATGAATCGTTATTCGGCATGAAAAAGGGCCAAAGCCTCCTTTTCGAAGCGTGGCTGTGCTATGATCCAGGGGGAGCCTCTTCTGGTGGCCACAGCTCCTACATGGAATCAAGAGCCTTCCACGTAGTAGTCTTTGAACAGAAAGTGCATGAAAAGACTTGTCTTTTCATGCAGGTTTTTATCCAAGCGTACGTGTGACAGCATTTGTTTTCTATTCCTGTACCTTTATTTATTTTTGAACCTGTATTTGTATTGTAAGGTTGTCAGGCGCTCTGTGACGTCCGTGACAGGTTTCTGCATAAACAAATGCGACTCACTCACCTCCGTGCCTCCTCTCCCGTCCATCCGTCCCATCTCACCACCAGGACGCGGAGGAGTACTCCGAGCTGCCCGTGCGCCACAACGAGGACCAGCTCAACAGCCAGCTGGCTCAGCAGCTCCCCCTGCCTGTCAACCCCCACTCGTACGACAGCGCCCACACCAAGACCCACCTGCTGCTGCAGGCCCACTTCAGCCACGCCACCCTGCCCTGCAGCGACTACGGCACCGACACCAAGACGGTGCTGGACAACGCCATCCGCATCAGCCAGGTGTGTGTGTGTGTGTGTGTGTGTGTGTGTGTGTGTGTGTGTGTGTGTGTGTGTGTGTGTGTGTGTGTGTGTGTGTCTTCGTGTGGGGCGGAGGAGATAGCGGGTGGGGGGGTTGCTCGTTCGTGGTGGGGTGCATGCATACGTGTGTGTGTGTGTGCGTTGGGGAGGGGCTGACGTGTCTGTGTGTGGGTTGGGTGGGTTAAAGAACCGCATAGCACAACACCTGATACAAGGTATAGTGTTACGTACGACGGTCTGCAAAGACAGTTTCAGGGCCGTTGTTTTTTTTGTGGGGGGGCGGGGGGGGGGGGGGGGTTTGAAGCGCAGACCTGCACTTGCTCCGCCGTATTTTGTGCTCCCCCAGGGACGCAGCTCGTCTATAGATCACATCACAGGGTGGACCCCGAGAGCCCTGAGCGCTTCTCCATCTGTCCCCACCGGAGTGTCCCCCCCCCCCCGACCCCCAGGGTCGTCTCACCCCAGGGCCGGACTCAAACCTCTGTCCATACCAGGGCAGCTTCTATTCCAAGTGTTTATGTACAGATCAGGGTTGAATGCCTGTTGCGTTGCGTTGCAACATTTTCGTGGCCGATGTGTGATGTCTTTTTTTTAAGGCAGATTTTTTTGGTGTGTTTTTTGATTTCACACTACCTGTATCTTTTTTTTATCTATTAAAAAAGTCATAGCTCGTAAAAATGGGGCATTTGGTTCGTGTGCACAGAGAAACAGCAAGCCCGTAAATCTATAGATTGAGCGAGATGGGGAGAGAGAGGGAGGGAGGGTGGGAGAGGGAGGGAACAGTTTATCTCGGAGACATGAGGGAGACCGTTTAGCCGCGGCGTAGAAAAAACACCAGAGAACTACACAAACCCTGCTGAAGACAGCAGGGAATTCAGCGGATCACCGGAGACACTTGTGTTTTGCATCTTAACTAGCAAAGTGTGAATTGCTAGTTAAGAAAATAGACTCATGAATTTATTGACATTGAGATCCTAGGCCTTATAGGAAGGATATGTGTATAAATGTATATTTATAGTTATATACATATATCCAATTGCTTCTGAATCAGAATCCATTGATATGAACTGCAGCTAAAAACAAGTTGTACGAGTTGTTAGGCTTTGATCTGTTGGCATATTTAACTGGTGCGGAAGAGCCTCGCCATTCACTACGACAAACAGCCCTTAAAATGCGGATGAGACATGGGCAGTATTTATAGATGAGTAAACTGCAATTGTAAAAAGCGACCGTGAACTGGTTGTGACATGTCCTGCCTCGTGCTGTCGTCTCGTCAGTGCGCTACCAGTACCAAACACGGAGGATCTCAAACACCTCCAAGCCATCTCCATACGACGCACGTGGAAGGAAAGTCTCGGAGAGTCAGTGAATCCTGGCCTGCTCCTCTGTGTGTTTGTACACATGTGTTTGTGATTACCCCCACGTTGGGGTCAGGGGGGGCTGCAGCTGTAGGCCGCTCTCCTGGCGTCTCGCTGTGGCAGGTGACTGGAGCGTCGCCTGACTGTTTTATGGCCCTTCTGATTGATTTGTAATATTTCATCTGAGTGCGGATCTGACTCACGAAGGGAGTGCAGTCGTTTTGTATGTTTGTTGTGCTCTTTGGTGTAAGCTGTTGCTCTTTTTGAGAACAGCAAGACCGGCAGGAGCTCAGAAGGTAGAGCAGGTTGTCTGTCAACCGAAAGGTCGCTGGCTTGATCCCCGCCTTCGGTGTATGTATGTGTGTACGACTGGGTGAATGTGAGGCCGCTACTTGTAAAGCTCTTTGTGTGGCCAGGTTGGAAAAGCGCTTTATGAATGCAGTGTATCTTCCACGTCTCAGCGGTTGGCGACATAAACAACGTAGCTATTGTTAGTAGTCACGTATGGTGCTCCTTACTAAATGTGGCGCCAGCACTGTAGGACTGAGGTACAAATAACAAATATATCTCAGTCAGAGACAGTAGACCCAAACTTCCTTTGCCAAAACATGTTCTTAAACCCCCAGCCAGTCATGAAACCTGGACTTCATATAATTTATTAAGGAAAAGAAAGAAGAAAACAATGAAAAGAATTCTGTGTCAATTTACATCAACTGAAATATCCACTTTATGTAAGCGATGGGCATTAAGACTTTTAATCTAAGACAGTAAGTAAGTCTGGATGTAATGGCTACACCTGCAATCGTAGACCCATAACACAGGGTTAATCACCATAACGCAGTGTCATGGCAGCAACAAGAAATTTACTGGCTGGGAACAGAAAGAAGGAAGGACTTGTATTGGATGTGACGCATACTATCGGAGCCTCATTAGTGAAACTACATCCCAAAATCTCTTGGCCACATTAGCTTTATAGCTAATGAAAAGCCACAGGTTGTGTGCAGTGATGTGTGTTCTGCAAACTGCAGACAGCTGGTTGTGAAGAGAAACCAAGATCCCCCCTTAATTACCCTCAGCGGTCAGTTATTCCTCCCCTTTTATGCATCCTAACCCCTATTGTCGTTAATGCAAAACAAGGAACTTAGAGGTTTTTAGTTTGACTCCAAGAACCGATTTTTATTAATGTTTTGTGCATGATTTTTTCAGTGTAGTAATCAAATCATTTTTTATCCGAAATAGACTTAACAATGTTAAAAGTTGGACAGAAAATCTGCACGACAGTTTTTCCTATGTTTTAACTTTACTTCCAACCGGATTCGACAAGAGCTAGATTGTCGCTGTGATTGGCTTGAGGCCGATGCCATTTTCGTAAAATCCAATGCTGCCCAGCAAAGGCCAGGTGGATATTCATTGCTCAACACAAACTTGAATATTAGGATGCTCTCACAAGGCTTACCACATGAAGGACACAAAAATAACACGCCATTCTGATGCTTTTACAGATTTACGAATGAACTGAATGATCTCCCCTCTTGCCTCTCTTTACGGCCCCTCCCCTCCCAGCTCCACGATGAAGTCTCCCATGTGCTGCCACCCATTTGCTCAAGCGGCTACTGTGAAATGTTAATCGCTCCCTTAATTTGTGGCGCATTAGCATTTTGATTAACTTCCCCGGACGTCGTGGCTGCTCCCCAGGCGCCTTTTTAGCCATAGTGACTTTCACCGGGATGACTTTTGGATTAATTAAGTGTGTTGGAGTGCAGCTGTGTTGTGCAAACTTAATTCACACTGAAGGGGAGGGGAAGGTGATCTGGATCAAGCAGGAGGATGTCATCTTGATAACGGTGTAGATCATGTCAGACATGCGTACAGGCATGTAGGCGGGAGGGGGTCAATGTTCGACCCCCGTGCGAATGTAATCATTGATAAAGCATGAGCTGTTGCGCTACTGTTTAAGTAAAAAAACAGTCAAACCTGTTTGGACGGCGTCTTCAAAAACATGAATTCCCAGATAGAGATGTGAAGAAAATCTGGGCTGGCTGCTGTCACAATTCAGATGATGCTTATTATTCACGCCGGTGGCTCATTTCCACAGACCCATAAAGTATTCTGTGATGACATTACCATATCCGTGCTGGCAGGCTCAGCCATTTCCACCCCCTCATATACAGCCTGCAACCGGCTACCGCGATTGGTGCACAGTCGTACAAGTGTACGAGCACAAAGCCATCAAATTCGGACGGATCAAATCCCCTTCCTCCCACGCCTTGTCCCACGCATGCTTCCTGTTTGACTTGGATCTACGTCCCGCCGGGGAAGCGACCTCGGCTTCATCGTGGCTGTGAATGCCATTTCACATTGTGTTGGATAAGAGACGACCAACACTCCCCGACGTCTTTTAAGCATGTTGTAACAATATTGGAATCGCTCCTGTGTGACGTTAACTCAATGAGAAGAAACGGACGAAAACTGTGGCGATGTTCCTCGGTCACGCTCCCCTTTTTTTCAATCTTTATTTCATCGACATGTACAATTGATTCCCGCCTCTCGTTGAACCAAATGCCTGAAAGGCCTATGTTAAGAATCCCCACTCTGGTGTTTTCAGGCTATGCTGGACGTGGCTGCCAACGAGGGCTGGCTGGTGACGGCGCTCAGCATCTGCAACCTGGTCCAGATGATCATCCAGGGACGCTGGCTGCAGGACTCCTCCCTGCTGACGCTGCCATGCATAGAACAACAGGACCTCCACCTGTTCAGGTAAACATCACCTCACCCCCCCCCCGCAGCCACGCAAACACAACAGCTGCGGCCCCTGGATCAGCTTGGCGTCACTCACAGCTCCAGAGCATGAAGGTCTGCCCCTCTGCATAGTCAAACAAGGGGCGGTCGCAGACGGAGGGTTAATGTAAGCTGTTGTGCGGCGGGGCTAGGCAAGTGCCTGCCCACACCATTGTGATTGTCTGATTAGCAGCGCTGTATGGCGCGGCTTGCATTACCCATACTGAACTATGGGAAGTAAGCAAACATTATTATTATCACATGCGCCACCGGCCAGTGTCTGAAAACCTTCTCACCCCTACCACCACACACACATACACAAACACGGAAGCACACGTGTACACACACACACACAAACACACACACACACACACACACACACACACACACACACACACACACACACACACACACACACACACAGGAGCACATGCATACACACACACACACAGAAGCACACGCACACCCACACATGGAAGCACGCACATAAACACACACACACGCATAGAAGCACACACACACTGACTTGAGTGAGCGTTCTCGAAGGCAATCTGGAATAGGTTTTCCGTGCACACGCCGTATGAATTTCCAAGCCGGTGTCCTGCGGTGACGAATAATTTTGTGCAAACTCAATAAGAATGCTAAGAGAGGGATGAGGGAGGACGGTCGCCGTGGCGATGGCCAGCAGGGAGCTCTGGCATCACGTGACCAATCCCCCCCACCGCCCTGACCCCCACCTCCCCACACACACACACACACACACACACACACACACACACACACACACACACACTCTCTTTCATTTCTCTTTTGCAGGAAAGGGGCAAACCGAAACAAGAGGGGCGGGGCCAGTGGCTTCCAGGGACCAATAGAAGGGCTGCCTGAGCTCATTGCCGCCTGTGAGGGAAAGGAGAGTGCGTTTGCTGCCATTGTGGGCCAGGAGCTCAACGCATCGCAGATGTCCCAGGTACCAATGGGTGACGTTATGTCCGCACTATAAATCTGTGAAGGTGGCTGTTCATCTCCCTTACGTTCCTATTTCCCATTGCATTTCACTAGCATGCTTCATTCACGCCTCGTCTCTGGAGTTGTGATTGTGGTTCTGTATAAGTGTGTGAACGTGCATACAGCCCCCGTACCTGACACACAACGTCCCGACCGGGGCTCCCGTTCTAGTCTTCGTAGACACCTCGTTCCACCATCACTGGCCCGCTGACGGGGATTTCATCCCTCCAATCTAAGAGCTAATTGTGGCTCTAATGAGAGTGTCTGGACACCATTGCAGGGTCTCTTTGGCCTTGCCCAATCAGTGCCCCCTCCCTCCCTCCCTCCCTCTCCTCTCCTTTGCCCCCCCGCTACAGATACTGTGGACTCTAATTAAATAATTAGATGTGCAGCAGTGTTCCTGCCTTGATTCTCTCGGGGAGAGTAATCCTCGCATAAATAGCTTTTGCCGGGTGAATCAGAAAGGCTTTTCTCTCTTACATACGCGCGCGCACACACACACACACACACACACACACACACACACACACACACACACACACACACACACACACACAGAAACACAGCCTTTTCGACACGCATGCACGCACACACTGATCTGATCTGTGCTTCCTCAGTGTGTCTCTTGCTGTCCGTTCTTATCTGTTCCTCCCCATACCGCTCTCTTTTTGATATGCTTTATGTCTCCTTTTGGATTTGCCTTTGGAACCCAGTGTTAAATTCACCATGAGAACACTTAAGAGGCGCCTGACACCCAGGTGTAATGCATGTTTGAATGAATCAAGCTTTTGTCAAACAAGAGAGACTTAGCTGATGGATCTGTCCATCTTACACGGGGCTCCCACTTAAATCCCATATTTTCTCTCTCTCTATTTCTCTTTATCTCTCTTTCTCTCTCTATTCTTTATCTCTCTCTCTCCTCTTTATCTCTCTCTCTCTCTCTCTCTCTCTCTCTCTCTCTCTCTCTCTCTCTCTCTCTCTCTCTCTCTCTCTCTCTCTCTCTCTCTCTCTCTCTCTCTCTCTCTCTCTCTCTCTCTCTCTCTCTCTCTCTCTTTCACTCTCTCTCCTCTTTATCTCTCTCCCTTTCTCTCTCTCCACTGATTCTCTCTTCTCTTTCTTTCTCGCTCTCTTCCTTTTTTTCTCTCTCTCCTCTTTATCTCTTTCTTTCTCTTCTCTTTATCTCTCGCTCTCGTCCTCTTATCTCTTTCTCCTCTTTATCTCTCTTTCTCCTCTTTCTATCGCTCACTCTCGCTCTCTCTATCTCTCTCTCTTGCTCTCACTCTCTCTCTCTCTCTCTCTCTCTCTCTCTCTCGCGCTCTCTCACTCTCTTTCTCTCCCCCCCTCTCTCTGTCAAACCATGCCAAAAAAAATGTCCTACTACTTCCGCTCCTTTATTTTCTTATTATCTTCCCATCATTTAAATCTTTCCTCTCCCTCCTTTCCCTCTGTATCTGTGTCGCTCTCCACTCATATCTCGGTGTCTTCCCCTCCACCCTTCCTTCTCTCCCTTCTCCAACCCTTGGCCTCCCCCACCACCACCACAGGCCTGGACCTACCTCAGCCACCTGCCCGTGGTGGAGGTGCGTCTGAGCGTGAAGGGCTGGTGGGAGGAGTGCCAGCAGCAGACGGAGCGCCCGGTCCCGGCGCCCGGCGGCGGCGGCGGCGGCGGCGGCGGCGGCGGCAGCGGAGGAGGCTTCCGGGACAAGCAGGCCTGGCTGGGCGTCCACGCCGACCAGGAGTACGTGCTGCAGATCAACCTGAGGCGCGTCAACACGGGCCAGCAGAGGGTGAGTGGAGCACCAGCCCATGGGCCTCACACACTAGTCTCTTCACCGTAGGGCAGACCATAGGCCGGGGACGTTAAGAGGCTGAGGCTAATCACAACCACGCTCTGCTCCGATGAGAACCTTCCTCGTCTTGGAGATAATAAGCAGAAGTTATTTTACCTTATCATGGTGTCTATCGCCAACAAAAAATTAACTAGAGAACCTTGCTTTAGTTGATTCATACGGCTATGTCAAGTTTTTGTGTTGGTCTAAGCTAGCTTGTGCACTACATTTAACTTTTTTGGAAGATTTGATGGTTCTTAGCCTCACAGTACTACTGGATTAAGATAAGATAAGAACTTTATTTCATCCCATGCATGGGAAATTAACTTGTTACAACAGCCCATGGAATCTAAAGTATGCAATAATAAAATAAAAAGTATAAAGTATCCAACAATCATACATCCATAAGATAATACAAAATTAAATAAATACAATAAATATAAATAAATCTCAGTGATTATAATGTCATGCCATAAGGGCAAAAACTGCACACGCCCATGAGCTACACAATCAATGAGGCCAAATGGTAACTTACTACAGAAAGAGAGATAAAGAGGAGAAAGAGAGATAAGAGGACGAGAGCGAGAGATAAAGAGAAGAGAAAGAATTAATGTTTGCTCAAGGAATAAATGCCAGTCTAAATGTGCGCCCCGCCAGCGTGTGTGTGTGTCTGAGTGTTGCTCTGTGGGATGCCCCTCCAGAGGAAGCAGGACAGTAAGGCCCAGGCCCCCCGCTTCCCCAAGAACAAGGACGAGGGCTGGTTCCTGGTGCTGGGCGAGGTGGAGCGCCGGGAGCTGCTGGCCATCAAGCGGGTGGGCTTCCTCCGCAACCACAACACCGTCTCCGTGGCCTTCTACACGCCGGAGAAGACCGGGAAGTAAGCAAACTCCCCCAATACTCAGGGTTCTGATCCGGCACATTCACTCACCTGGGCTTCTGGTTTCATTGATGGACCATACCTGGGGTGAAAGGTCACGCGGGAAACGGAAAAAAAATGTTTTTTATGGTTGATCAGATGAATGCAGGTGTTACTTGAATCAAATCTCAACAATAGAAAGTTGAAAGCCGGGCGGTTGCACCTACCTCATGTGCGTATTGTTATTGTTAAAACCATTTCAAAGCCGTATGCAGCCCCGAAAAACAAGCGCTCCCAAAGGTCCACACAAAGCATGTGTTGGAAGCGCCGGAGTCGTTTGGCGACACTGCTCTGTGTGATGGGGGTCCCTGCTACTGTGTTTGTGGCTGGGCCCCTGCCCTGTGTGACGGGGGGGCCCCAGCTCCCGCACAGCGCTGACAGTTGTCCCGTTGCATTCGCAGGTGCATCTACACTCTGTACCTGATGAGCGACAGCTACCTGGGTCTGGACCAGCAGTACGACATCCACCTCAACGTGACGCCGCCCAGCATCGCCGCCCAGGTCAACACAGAGGTCACCGACGCCACCATGTAATCCAGCCTTCAGTGAGACGACCCGCGGACCACGACGGCAAGCTGTGCTTCAGCCACAGCCCCCCGGAGCACCCGGCTGCCCAGTTGCCCGGCTCATTGGCTTGCTGACGGCCTGGCGGACTTTGGAAGGATCTTCAGCGAACGACTGTATTTGACAATAGTGCCAGAACTTACGTGGAAATGCCCAAGGAGGGTACACTGACCTGACGAGGTTACCAAAGACCAAGATCAGACGAAGCATCTCTGCCAAGGGGGATTGCATTTGACGTTTATGATTGGCTCGAATTAAGGGAACGCCTTTTCTTGTTGTTTTCATTGCTTTCGTTTGTTTGCCAATCAGCCGCTGTCATTGCAGTAGGAGAAGGTTATGTTTTACCCAGAGAAGCATTATTCTTCCTCTTTAAAAGCATCCTGGGAGCTTTTAAGTATATCAGTATGATAACACAAGCGTACCAACATGCAGTTTTGCTCGAGCGCAGACAAGATGCTTTACTGTTTAATAACTAAATAAATGGCTATTAACTGAATAGATGGCTTGTTTGTCACAACCGGTCATCGCCATAAAAACCCAATAAACATTGTTTGCTGTTTTGGATTACTTCAATTCAGTTTTTTCTAGAGTTAAATAGTCTGCTGGGGAATCTTTAAGACAAGCAACAAGTTTGATTTACTTCTTTAGAATCTGAGAAAACAGCCAGATGGTTTTACAGGGAAAACAAAACTGGAGTACAAAATGAGGCTGTGGAAGTAGTTGACAAGACTTTGTTTAAGTTCCCAGAGTGGGAATATCTAGCAGGTGTGCAGAATGCTTAGCCGGTTGCGGGGGCTTCACTTAGAAATGTCCAAACTGTCAAACTATCAGTTGAAGAATATATCTGCTACCCTAACCCAGTCCAGAACCTACAGGGGCCTTAGAAAGACTCAAACCACATCCATCACCGAAGTAAAACATATGAAGTAAAACGTTAGCATTTGATTTCTGGATATTTGACAACTGAACGGTCATTTGCTTCTTGTGGTTGAAAGAACTTTAAAAAAAAATGTTTTGTTGAGAGAAAATAAAATTTCTAAAAAAATGTGGCTAATTATTCCTCATGCCAAAACAAATCAAGCATAGATGATGGTTATGCTTCAGTTTGTTGTTTGAGTCGCGTTTTTGCAAATCATCACGCCTAGACATGCAACTATTGACTGTTTCTCCTCGGCACAGCTGTGCCTAAGCGCTCGACATGTGGGCTGCTGGCTGCCCTATAACCCGCAACCTCCTGCAGGATATTCGCATTGGCACCGATACGGTCAAAGTCTGGCAATCTTTTTTTTATATTCCTTGTATTTGCGCCACATAATGGATAATCCATGCTCGCATTAGCTGTCACAATTTCCCTAATAAACATATTGCTGAACCCTGCCGTATTTTTGCGTTTATCTTTCTAATATTGCATTTGCTTTCAAAAAGCGTTCACAATATTGCAAGAATAATCGAACATTTATCCTATATGAAGGTCGACTTAACTTAATCAATAATGTTAATGTCAAAAGGGTTAGATTAGCGTCAAGTTACGTGAATATGCTCGTTTAGATATGATTCTTGGGTGGAATTGTTTGTAGCCGGGAATATGCGTCTACAAAACACACAATATCAGATTAATCTGTCTGTCTTTGAATGTTTCGTGGTAGTAAACATTATTCTTGACATCAAGTGCATTTCCCAAGAAAATAGCGTATGAACTATAACATCTACAGAACTGAAGTTTCATATTGAGCCTAGTAGGGCCGAGACAGCAGCAGCATTCCGTTTGCTTGTTGGCCGCACAGTGGACAGACAGCCAATATAGGCTGAGCAAGGACTCCCAATTGCACCGTTATCCTGGTCCACCTCAACGCAATGTCCGGTCTTACTTCAATTAGTTGATTTTCCCCGGAAATAAGCGAAAACTACAAGGACGCGACAATAATTACATCAACGACCAGCAGAATAAATATGGTGTTTGTAACAATATTTTATCATGCGAACAAAAAAAAAAAATCGAACGTTTTTTTTTTTTAAAAGTCCCGCCCCTCCTCTCTCTCGCCTATAACGCTTATTTGGACCACCCCGCGCCAGGCGAACCGCCGTGGATGTGAACGCCCAGAACGAGGTTAGGGCAACAGTCCAAGAAGCTCACATTGTCCAATGAGGTTCCAGACTGCTGGTAAACTGGTAGAGGTGGGCGGGTCCCGGGATGTGCTTGGGGAAAGAGGGAACCGTGAGTAGATGTGCGAGGAGGCGTTAGAAACCCAGTGCATCCATGTAGCATAACACAGATCTGATAGAATTAAAGCCTCACTTTGTTCCGACGAGAGAATTTACACACGGACACCAAATGCACGCCTGCTACAAGCTGTTGATTCGCAACCATCGGATGGTAAGTTTGACAGCTCCCTTGTGAACGACGTGCATTGCGAATGGGACAGTGTTTATTGTTTTGCTATAAAGGATTTAAAAAAAAAAATCTCAGGAAAAATTGCTGTTATATCTTTTGAATTTCTAGATTATGCTCAAGATCATGTCTGGGCCCCTCGCACAGCAGCAGACACAACAGTGATTTATTTCAATAGCCATTACATATAGCAAATGTAGCAATACGACCCTATATCACTAAGCTGGAAACGACCTGAGTATGCTACTCAAATGTTGTGCCCTGTCTGTTTGTCGCTCAGGTAAATGTGCAGAAGAAATCCAATCTCTGAAGTCGACATCGAGGATGGACCCGGGTGTGTGAACCCCATGGCAGGCCACAACTTCATATCCAGCCTTACAAATCGGAATCTATTTACCTCTTCATCGACGCTTGGTAGCCTGGAAATATGGGAATGTGACATTGTGGATTTAGTTGGGATAGAGCCGCATTGCTATTTATAAGAGACACCAGAGCGTGCGGTTGGAAGCGCGTCCACATAGACACACGAAGGACTGACAACTTATGAAATGGTCTAGTAGGCCTATCTGAGCGCTGCACCAGTCCACTGATTATACTCTCAAGGGGAGTCAAAGTTACTGTTTTTTAAAATGAAGGAAAAATCTAAAAATGCTGCCCGGACTCGACGCGAGAAGGAGAACAGTGAATTTTATGAACTGGCCAAACTTCTGCCCTTGCCCTCTGCGATCACCTCGCAGCTCGATAAAGCCTCTATCATCAGGCTCACCACTAGCTATCTCAAAATGAGAATTGTATTTCCCGAAGGTAAGAAGAATTTATTATTCTGTTTGTTACGTCTTAATTACAATTATTTATATTTGTTCTTTGTGTTATTATTATTATTATTATTATTATTATTATTATTATTATTATTATTATTATTATTATTATTATTATTATTATGATTATTACACTATTATTACTACTTTAAAATTGTTATTGTTTATTTAATCTAATTATATAAAATAATACTACGTCAGAAGAACGTTGATTTGGAGGGTGATCATTTAAATATTGAGTTATAATATGCGTTGTGATGCATTGTTTGTTTTTTTTGCCCCCCAGAGCATGTTGCTTTAATGTAACTTTATGATACAATATGATGAGAAAAATATGTTATAATTTTCTAATAGGGCAATTTAGGATCTGAGTGGCCGTTTCATTCCCTTCTTGATATACCACTTGTTAGACGCATTTAGGCCTCGTTTCAACCCACTGGTCCTGTCTCATTGTATGCATAAAATACTATACTCAGGACTATAGGCCTTAATGTTTTGTTTAAATATATAAATATATTGTTAGTCTCACAGAGACTAACA
>NC_044058.1:17768835-17781335 GCF_902167405.1 Gadus morhua
ATTATTAGGAATTGTATCTATGCTTGGAGAAGGTGGATATATTCTGCATCTTCGATCGTTTTTTTATAAAGGCCCTATATGGAGCTTATTTTTTAGCTGTGATTACAATGTTATTTGATTGTTTGTGCAAATGCGAAGTCTATATTGCTTAATATTCAGATGAGAAACAGCTGTAGGCTACTGTGATCTTTGCGTGGCACATGTTTGTTTCCGAAGTCCAGGATTTGCATTTCAATCGGGGATCGGAGCTCAGGGACGGCTACTCTTATTTGTTGTGATGAGATGAGTTGGGTGTTTGTCCCGGGGAATTTAGATGCAGGCCTACAAATGTCCTGCCTCCGAACGGTCTCTGGAAAATAATGCTTCCAACGTTTGAGATTACGTATGAGGATTTTAATTTGATATAACCTAGCCTATAGATTTTTTCCTTATGGTACATGCTATAGATTATTGTAACACCGAAATATATCATGCTCGTCCGTTCGTCTAATTTATACTGCAGGACTTTTGTCATTTTTTGTACACATTTATTTTATAATTCCATGGTAAATCAGGACCCAATGCTGTGGTAAGGCAAATCATAGATATAAAAAGTATGTAGGCCTATCCCCCGTTGGTGTTTCGATTTAACCTCAATCCTATAGGCTACCGAATAATAAAACTCTGCATGTCAGTATGTAATGGACGAGCCTATTTCTTTTTATCTCTGTCCCAGGCCTTGGAGAGTCCTGGGGTCACGTGAGTCGGTCTCTCGACAACGTTGGACGGGAGTTGGGCTCGCATCTTTTACAGGCACGTGCTCATCCTCTGTAACACACCGTCTCTCTTAACTCCAGATGTGTTACATGAGCCATGAACTTCAACGGTTGGGCGCTGCCCAATTTTAGCCTGTTATCGTTGTGTTTTAAGGAAAAACAAATGTAACATCTATATATATATTATATTACCATTATATTTTTAATTGTTTAAATTATAATAATTATAAGGATAATAGGCCTACGGATAATCACCATCTTATTATTTATTTATTTTATTAATTATAATAAAAAATATTGTATTAATATTATTATCATCATCTTTATCTTCATCATCATCCTCATTCTCATCATCATTATTATTATTAGTAGTAATATTAGTGTTAGTATTTGTCTCATTCTGCCATATTGGTTTATTTTGAACGCATATTTTAACGGGCGTTGATTCTCCGCCTGCTGCCGCCGCCTCCTGCTGCTCTCATTCATGTGGCTTTTACTCTGAAAGTAATAAGTTCAATGCATTCATAGTCACGCGCCAGGGCTGGCGGCTGTCCTCCAGGGCTCTGCGCTCCTCGCGGCTCCTCGCGGCTCCAGCATTATTGTAACAACATGGAGCCAGCGAGGAGCAGCATTACTGTTAAGACGACGTAATGTTAAAAGTACATTGGAATTATGTTCAGGGATATTTATTTTTGCAAAAAATATAGGTATTTCATGTGTATTATTATTATTATGATTACCATTATGAATATGACTTATGGTATTATTATCGTAGCCAATTATTATTATTATTATTATTATTATTATTATTATTATTATTTATATTAAACCGTTTTTATTAAAGTAACTGTCGGCAGTATAGGCTATCTTAACGATACTAATGATAGGCTGTATATCACGAATAATGAGATTGATTGATATCATAATAACCTGATTAAGTAGACTGCAACACCCTGATTAAGCGTTCATTATCCGTCCTATATCTCAAATGTTTACATATTTTGCCCTGATTCTTATTCTAATTATATTTACAACAACAAAAAAACATTGACAGTAACGCACATTGACAGTAACGCACAGTAACGCACACAAAACACGCTGAAGTAAACCAAACCAATTCAGTGACGTTGTTTTCAACCCCCTTTAGACGCTGGACGGCTTTATCTTCGTCGTGGCTCCGGATGGTAAAATAATGTACATCTCTGAGACGGCGTCCGTCCACCTGGGCCTGTCGCAGGTACGGCGCCCACAGCACACTGGCCCCTCAATCGACCGACCACTCATAGGTCACACGTTAACAGGCCTTGTTGCCGCGTACAGCGTGATTCAATCAAATAAAGGGTGGGTTATGTTCAACAGGTAGAGTTGACGGGGAACAGCATCTACGAGTACATTCACCCGGCCGACCACGACGAGATGACCGCGGTCCTCACGGCCCACCAACCCTACCATTCGCACTTTGTTCAGGGTAAGGGCAACGTTGTAACACGGCCTGCAGTCGACAGGCCTACGTTGTACATAACAGTCTAAATGTGGCTCCGTCTGTATAACCCCGTTATTGACTTTTTCCTCTCTCTAGAATATGAAATGGAGCGCTCTTTCTTCCTCAGAATGAAGTGTGTCCTCGCGAAGAGAAACGCTGGTCTCACCTGCGGGGGCTACAAGGTAACAATCATTTAAGTTACTTTGATAAAAAATTAATCATAATAATAATAACATAGGCTAATTACATATGATTTACATAATTTATGTGATGTCAACCATGAAAATTCATATTCAGAAATAACAATATTATTATGGTTATAATTGTTATTATTATCCCTTCTTAATTGTCAAAGCAGGTTTTAGCTATAAAAAAAATGGCATTCAATATACATGTATAATTGAGACAGTCAGCACTTCATTGAGTAGTGGACCACTATAGGACTGATCACAGACCCTGGTGCTATAAAGACCTAGCACGTGGTGCCTATTTCAATAGCCCAACAGTCACCCTTGTATGTGTGGTTCTGTGCTTTAGGTGATCCACTGCAGCGGCTACCTGAAGATCCGCCAGTACAGCCTGGACATGTCTCCCTTCGACGGCTGCTACCAGAACGTGGGACTGGTGGCGGTGGGTCATTCTCTGCCGCCCAGCGCGGTGACGGAGATCAAGCTCCACAGCAACATGTTCATGTTCCGCGCCAGCCTGGACATGAAGCTCATCTTCCTGGACTCACGGTACACTCGCGGCTTCAGCCTTTGTGTGCGTGCGTGGGGCTGTGTTGGATGTGTGTGGTGGATTTCTGTGTGACTGTGTCAGTGGTTGGTGTGTGAGTGGGTGTGTGTGTGTGACAGGAGACAGGAGGAAGGCTGGTGTGTGTGTGTGTGTGTGTGTGTGTGTGTGTGTGTGTGTGTGTGTGTGTGTGTGTGTGTGTGTGTGTGTGTGTGTGTGTGTGTGTGTGTGTGTGTGTGTGTGTGTGTGTGTGTGTGTGTGTGTGCGTGTGTGTGTGTGCGTGGTTGGTTGTGTGTCTGAGAGACAGAGAGAGAAGCGAACAGATGGAGATGGAGCGATCGAATAAGAGAGAGAATGTGTGTCAGAGCGAGGGAGAGAGAGCGAGAAAGAAAAACAGAGAGAGAGAGCGAGAGAGAGAAACAGAGAGAGAGAGAGCAAGAGAGAGAAACGGAGAGAGAGCGAGAGAGAGGGAGCGAGAGAGAGAAACAGAGAGAGAGAGAGCAAGAGAGAGGCATGTCTCTCAGTGTTTACTTCATAAATGGCTTCATCGTGCATGCATAAACATACTCTTGTGCATGTGTGTGATGCCCGCTACCGTGTTGATGGGTAAAAAACAGGCTTCTCTGAGCCTCACTGCTGACACTGTGTTGACAGGGTGGCTGATCTGACGGGCTACGAACCACAGGATCTGATCGAGAACACTCTGTACCACCACGTCCACACCTGTGACTCCTTCCACCTGAGATGTGCACACCACTTGTGTGAGTTAGTGAGTCTGTTTCGTTCTCTCACCCTCCACCGTCTGGTAGAACACACAGTGGAAGAATAGCAGCCCTTGAAAAACACGATCAGTGGCGATCGCTTGCCGATGTGTCGGATGTGCTGTATCGTGAAAGTGAATTGTGTTTCTGTCGCCGTGTTTATGTGATTGTGAATTCAGCTTTGTTAGCTTTTCTTCACCATGTCATGGGGTTTCTAAATCGTGAATCTTGCAGCGACAAGTGAGTGGAAGGTGTTTTATTGTATTGTACGGGATTCCTTTGTTTCCCCTGCATATCATTTGAGGGTCCATTTGGCCATATTTTTATCTAGAAATATATGTATTTTGGTTGCTGACCACTTTTACACATCAATGTGACACAATTGGTCCTTTAACTATATATTTGTATTTCAAAATGCTTTATTATGTCGTTGAATTGTGTGAGTTAATGTTATTTGTTCCCAGTACCAAACAACCATGAATCAAATGCCTGAAAAGCACATTGCACTGATCAGTGTGCAATGCAATAGTAACTCAGAAGAAGTGGCTTTGCAACTCTCTCTCTGATCAGCCACAGTCAGCCCATACATAAATTAATTTGCGTCCAAGTTAGAAGAACCATGTGTGTCTCTTTGTTAGCGTTGTGTTGTAGCTCAGTGTAATACACACCCATGTGTTTCTCTGTGTTTGAGCTCTCCCTTTAGAAATGTGTTGTAGCTCATGGTAATAAACACCCATGTGTTTCTCTGTGTTTGCTATCTCCCGTTAGCAATGTGTTGTAGCTCGGTGTCATAAACACTCATGTTTTTCTCTGTGTTGATATCTCGGTCGATATCTGCCTTTAATGTTGCACTCCCGTGTGTGTTTCTCGGTGTTTGACGTCTCTCCCCTTCTCCGCAGTGCTGGTCAAGGGTCAAGTGACCACCAAATACTACCGCTTCCTGGCCAAGCAGGGGGGCTGGGTGTGGGTGCAGAGCTACGCCACCATCGTGCACAACAGCCGCTCGTCAAGGCCCCACTGCATCGTCAGCGTCAACTACGTTCTCACGTGAGTGAAATTGCCATACACACACACACACACACGCACACACCCAAACACACACACACTGCTGTTGTTTCTTCGGAGAAAAGTGAATGCAAACCAGGCGAGGGATAGTATGCTGGTTCTGTTGAGTGGCTGGAGTGATCAGTGATCTGTTATACAGAGTGAATGGAATACCACACATATACATTGAAGTTTATTATTTTTTGATAAAATTTGAGTTGTTTTGAATGGGTCAGGTGACCTATACCGATGGACACTTTGGATCACATGACCACCTGAATGTGTTCTGTCATTGCCGGGCCAGGGGGGGATTATATCTCCACATCTCAGTGGGGCTGTCATTTCCCTCTTTTTGATAAGATAATGAATATTAGCACTAGAGATTTCGGCAAACCATCCCCTGTAAAAGCAATTAACTGGAGGTTAATTGGAAACGCGACATGTGTTTGTCAAAGCCCTGTTTTGGTGGAATCGCAGAAATGTCGAACACAGGATAGTTCGATTTTGCTCCGTGTTTTGAATGCATCTGATTCGTCTCGGGTCAAGTCGTTTCACCTGTTTATTACTGGTGGCCCACTTTTATATTCCCCTCTCCTTTTCCCCTCCTTCCTCTCCAACAGACTTAGGGGAAACCAGAGACAAAATACAGATTTTTACAAATGGAACGGCCAACAGTGTGTAATGAAGAATGCTTAAATCCTGCTTTCATTTGATGGAAAACTTAGCCGGTCTCGTCTGTGCTACTACTCTACCCCTGACTGCTGCTGCGTCAACAGAGGAACTGTTGCATTAGCTGCTGCTGTGCCAGGGGAAGGCTTATGTTCAGCGCCAGTTTGTGTCGGCGGGCCTCAGGGTTGTTATTAGCAGACTTTGCGCTCATGTGTTGGCTGTTGTCTCGCGTCGGCCGGGCCAAGTAGGGCCCCAGTCACCTGGCAGAGTTTATCTAAGCACGGCTTCTCCGTGGGCGTGTGTGTAGACGAACCACAGAGAGCCACTTAGTCTGCCTTGCACTGATGTGGGATCTGCAGCCTCTTTATCCTACCCAAATAAGCTCCATTGGGATTCAATAAAGAAAAAGAAAAAAATAACGTATTGTACCTCCTCCCATTGTTCAGCGAATAAAACTGCATGCATACCAGAGATAATGGCTGGACATCAGCCAAGTACCAGCACAGTACAGGGGTGGACATTTATTTGCCTGCTGCACCATTATTTAATCACCTTCTGTGTGTTAAGCATATGTGCGACCCAGAGTGCTGAAAAGAGTGAGGCCTTTTGGAAAGACTTCTGTGAAACACAAAGCAGATCTGCTGTGTTCTGACGCTCCTGGCAGAGTGTATGTTAACACACAACATCGACACTTTCCTCCCAAAAGTCAAATTCCATAGCGGTTATGATTTCAGAACGTTTTAATCGGTTGTTTGTATACGTTACCAGACTCTGTGGGCCCCAGTTTGGGTGAAAAGGAGTTCCTTTTTTAGCATTTTGGTTTTATCATATATTTTGAGCTTTATTATCTCTGTGGTCTCTCCAAACCAAAGCCATATCTCACTTTGTATATTATCACACATTATCAGGATGAAGAGACGTCTGCGTAAAACAATAGGGCCGGGTCAGACTCGGGCCGTGGTCCTGAGTGTTCGTGGTCCGCTCTGGTCTGCTCCGGTACCCCCCAACCCACCCCCCCACCCCGGCTCCCCGGCTACCCAGGTGGGGGTGGACCCTTCACCCACGCATGACCCCCCGGTGTTTGGCTAGCACTGATAACCTCTTTATTTGCCTGGTCTGCGGTAGTGCCATAGCGCCATTGTTGGTTACAACATGACTGCCCTTAAGTAATTCTATGGCGTGCAGTGAGGCAGATACAGAACTCTCAGACATGTATTTAATTTACATTAGATAAAAACCCACCAATGGCCCAGCCATTGGTGGAACGCTAAACAGAACTGCAGAGTCTGGCGAAGGCTATTCAAAAGTGTGACGCAAATGTGATTCTTTGTGGTTGTGTGTGTGCGTGTGCGTGTGTGTCTGTGTGTATTTGCCGTTATAGAGAGAGAGGGGAGAGGGAGAGGGAGAAAGAGAGAGAGTGAGACTGTGTGTTTCCTTCAAAGCATGTGTGAGTCCATATGTGCATATACGGTTGCGAATGGGACAAATATGTATAAGCAAGACAGATCAGTATTTGTCCAAAGCAAACCCAGCTCAAGTTTCTCTCTTGTCTAAAAGTTGATTTATCGGCCAAGGCAAGATCCATACAGAGCTTTACCCAGAAATCAATTCCCATCTTCCCAGTGCTGCGGTGGCCAAGGCAATCCTGGGGGCAAGATGTTTCTACACACAGCCCTTAATCTCCTTGTGTATTTGATTGGACAGCTTCTCTTCTGTAGTTTGTTTGTAAAAGGCCTTGCTACAATCCCTCTGGTGAACCAAGAATCTCAGCAGCCGGTCCACACTTTAATGTCTTCCCCTCTTCTCTCCCACCCCTCCTTTCTCTTCTCGTTCACGCGCATGTCGCTCGCCTTCTAAGTGTGCCTCCGGTCTAATTGCTGAACGATGTTAATGGTTCTTTTCGCACCTAGCGGGAGAAAATTAGCGACCGACTCTGGGAACGCACGGGTTGTTTGCGGTCTTTATTCAACAGTCCTACCGCGGAAGCCGGGGGTCTTCTCTTTGTGTAATTACGGAGCATGGTTAATTCATGGGCCCCCCGAGCTTGTGTGATGTGGTGTGTGGTCTTGACGGGATCGCTCTGCTTCTCAGGGAGACGGAGTACAAAGGCCTGCAGCTCTCTCTGGACCAGGTCTCTCCGAAGACCCCTTTCCCCTACAGCAGCATCGGCGGCGGCGGTGCCCCCAGCGCCCTCGCCGACCACCGCAGGACCCCCAAGGGCCGCGCGCCCCGTCCCAAGACCAAGGCCCGGCTCTCCCCCTACACGCAGGTAAACCCTCACCTCATCCTGGAGGTTATGGAAGCTTGTGGTTTGTCAATCTTTTCAAGTAAAATCACGACTCAACCCTCTGAAAACTAAACGTCATGACGGAATAAATCGTTGCTTTATTCTCCTCATCCCATATCCCAGCAGTATGGCGGCTTCCAGACGGAGCGCTCTGAGTCGGACCAGGACAGCCCCTGGGGCGGCAGCCCTCTGACGGACTCCACCTCCCCGCATCTGCTGGAGCAGAGCGAGGGCTCGGAGAGCACCTGTGCCTACCGCCAGGTCCCGGACCCCCGCCCCGTCTGCTACGGCCTCCCCCTCTCCGAGGAGCACCACACGGTCGCCAACGGCCACGCCCACAACCAGGGCTGCGAGAGGGGCCGCTGCGAGGCGGGACGCTACTTCCTGGGACCCCCGCCGCCGGCCGGAAGGGACGCGTGGTGGGGCTCCGCGCGCTCCATGGCCCCCACGCCGAAGGGCCCCTCCTTGGAGAACCCAGAGGGCTACGACGGCAGCATGCCGCACATCGCAGCCCTTCAAAACCTGCACGGTAAGAACCGCCGCCGCCGCCATGTTAAGGCTTAGTTATTGTTGGACGTCGACGCAACGCAAATCCGAATCACAGCCCTCGACACAAGGTTACAATTTTTGGGAGGCGCACGTCAGGCCCTTGCGGGGGAAGAAAGGAGGGTCCGCAACGACGTAATGGGTCCGTAAACCCCCTCGCATTGCGTCGACGTCCAACCATAACAAAGCCTTTAGTTTGCCGGATAGACAAGCTCGGACTCTTAGTCCTGTGCACGGCCGTCAGTCTGACTGACCCCACGATTGTTCCCTCTCCGCAGGGCGAGGTCAGTGGGACGAGGACAGCGTGGGCAGCTCCCCGGACGGGGGCTCCGCCAGCGACTCGGGGGAGCGCTACCGCGGCGAGAGCTACCGCGCCAGCCCGCAGGAACCCAGCAAGATCGAGACCCTGATCCGAGCGACCCAGCAGATGATCAAAGAGGAGGAATGCCGGCTGCATCTGCGCAAGGGCCCCCACGGCACGCCCCTCGGCCCCGCCAACGGCCTGCCCCGTGGCCAGTCCTGCTTCTCCCCTGAGTACCCTCAGGCGTCTCTGCCGCTGCAGGGCGTGGCGTGTCGCGGACTCAGCCCCGCCCAGAGCCCCGCCCCACTGTCCAAGCTCAGCAGCCCCGGGTCGGAGCACCACTCGGCGGCCAATGACTACCTCCGGACGGACCTGTCGCCGCTCTCCGTGCCGCTGCACCACCCGATGGGCCGCGCCGCCGGGCCCTGCTCCGTCTCCCCCACCCCGGCCCCCGCCCTCTACCCCTCCCAGCCCCACGCCGCCTGCCCCTACCTGGACAAGCACGCGGCGTACTCCCTGAGCGGCTACGCCCTGGAGCACCTGTACGACTCGGACAGCCTGCGGGGCTACTACGGCGCCACGGCCACGGGCGCCAGCCACTACGACGTGACCCCCCACCTGCGCATGCAGGCGGAGCAGAGCGTGGGACACAAGGCCACCTCCGTCATCATCACCAACAGCAGCTAACGGCAAGCTACACCCGTGCATACGGCCTGCTGCGTTGCGTTCAGGCGTTCACACCACATCCACTGCATCGCAAAGGAAGCGCCCGCGGAAGGTGTGCTGAACCTCTACTGATTGCGGTTTGATTGGTTTGTGATCGAAGCGTCGGTTCCTCTTTGCACTATCAGAGAAAGACTTTTCAGTGATGAGGTTTACGCCACGTTTTAACTCCCCTGCAGGATGCGTTGCTAGTCGATATCAGGTCCACGGTTGTATGCACTTAATGCAGAAGAAGCTACAGCATAGCAGCATAGACACTATACAGCCAACAATAAATATGCAAACCCCATTGAGTTTATATTATGGTTCCTCCGCCCACACCCGTCTTGTTCATAGCCTTTTGAAGGGCATAGGTACTGCTATCTAGGATATATGAGAATGTTCACCCACTGTGTGCGACTATACAGTATTGGTGAGTCTACAGTGTGGGACGTAAAGAGGGAGGGATGGTAAAGCAAACTCTAAATATGATGATGGAATCTGATTGAAGAGAAGATATTGATTGGCCACACAAGATGTCAGCCCTTCAGTCTGACTGCTATACTTGACAGGCCATACGCCGTCAACATGATTGCCTTCATGATGTTTGCTGTAATTGTTTCCGAGAGATTGTGGCCATGCATGTATATTAACACTGTCACAACATATTTAGCAATATGCAAGTGATCCCTTGAAAGCCGCAGAATGCATCTTAATTGTGTTTTTCTTGATGGATCTCTTCAAGGCTGATGTTGGATGTCACACACCATTGTGACGGCAGCAGTTCATAACACCGGTATGGGAATACCAAGTTCCCACCCCTCATTGGAACCTTTCTTTCCTTTGCGCATCAGATAAACCTATATTTATACAAGTTTGGATTTATTTTGTCTGAGCCAGATATGTGAGTCCTCTGTTAAGATTATTTATGATGTACTGTAAATATGCCCGGACAACACCTACATTAAACTACACGGGCAGAACTGTATTTATTAAATAAATGTTTGTTTATGATTTTTGAAATATAGCTGCACTCAAATACAGTCCTACTGCTTGTTTATGGAGTGTGTTTTTGACTGAAACAAATTCTAAAAGAGAAATAAAATAATGTGTTTTTTTTTCAAAGCAATGACTTGATATTTCTGTTCTACACCTCAAATCTTCTCTAAAGTCTGATATAAAAATGAACGCAAACAGGAAACACTTCTTTTTGCAATTGTTTTAAAATCACTGGGTTCATTTGGTGACCTATTTGTATTTTATTGGATTTTATCGTGCACATGAAATCTGGCCTGGGCACACTTGGTCCACTACAGCAAATAAAAGAACCATAATGGAAATCGATACGCTAGAGTCTCCAATTAAGCCGAGGATTTGAGAGGCGGGAGAGGTCAGAGGCAACAGACACTCCTCCTCCTCCTCCTCCTCCTCCTCCTCCTCCACCACCTCCTCTACCTGCACCTCCTCCACCTTCTCTAGTACCTCCTCCTCCACCTCCACCTTATCCTCCTCCACTTCCTCCTCCTCCACTTCCACCTCCTCTTCCTCCACTTCCAGCTCCTCCAGTTTTACCGCCTTCTCCTCTTCCTCCTCCACTTCCACCTCCTCCTCCTCCTCCTCCTCCTCCTCCTCCTCCTCCTCCTCCAGCTCCTCCCCCTCCACCTCCTCCTGTCCAATGGGTATTGGATAGTTTACTGTTTGCTCAAGTCATCCCAGTGCGCTTCGCTGCAGTGCTCTCCCCGGGCCGCGGCCTTAGCTATTACACACGCATTAAAACCCTTTAATCCTGCTAGTTATACTTCACTCTCCCCCCCCCTCTCTCTCACTCTCCTCTCTCTCCCTCCCCCTCTCTCTCTCTCTCTCTCTCTCTCTCTCTCTCTCTCTCTCTCTCTCTCTCTCTCTCTCTCTCTCTCTCTCTCTCTCCCTCTCTCTCCCTCTCTCTCCCTCTCTCTCTCTCTCTCTCTCTCTCTCTCTCTCTCTCTCTCTCTCTCTCTCCTCTCGTCCCCCCCCGTCCCCCCCCTCTCTCTTGGCAGCGGGGCTTTTCCACACTCAGAGCCCATCAAAGAGTCACCTGCGTCTGCCATGTGGAAACGAGTTGCTAGGCAACCGCCGGGTTCTGCTCACAGTACCGCTGCGCGTGCAGAGCTCTCTCTGCCGCGCTCGGCGGAAGGCTTCCTCTAGCCACCTTCGCAGCGCATGTTACTCCCCGCTACGACGGTTACCGAGGCGCTGGGAGGATTTACTTCATGCTCCAGTCAGGCGTATTGTGACAGGGATCTCTTCCATCGAACATAGCGAGTTCTTCGACACATATCTCAATGTAAGGGCCCCCCCCGACAGGGCCCCCTTACATTCTGTAAAGGAGGGCCATTGTCTCACTAACCAACGTGTGATTCCAGCAGGTCACAGCCCCTTCAGCCCCTAAGGAGTCCTGTATTCTGGGTGCGTCGGTGTGGAACCGCCTCAAGTGTTCTCAAGCCCAAGGTGGCGTCTCAGCCCCCCCCCCCCCCCCTCAGCTGTGCTGTTTAAGCGTCAATTAGTAGCAACGATTGGTTGTTCTAATTGGATTAACTTGGCTGAGTGTTTTTCCTTTTTCTAACATCCTTTTCTTTCCGAAAGTGATGTAAGATCAATCTTTTTAAATCCCCCCCAACCCCCAATCCCCATCACCACCACCATAGACCCCCCTCACCACTACCCCCGACCCCCACCACCACTACTCCCCCCCTTATCCGGCAGGGTCTACTGGAAGGAGGTAGTGGTACATGTCTAATGGGGGTTCCAGGAGGTTAATGTCCGCATTCATTTATTTTCACGACTCTCTCTCTCTCTCTCTCTCTCTCTCTCTCTCTCTCTCTCTCTCTCTCTCTCTCTCTCTCTCTCTCTCTCTCTCTCTCTCTCTCTCTCTCTCTCTCTCTCTCTCTCCCTCTCTCTCTCTCCCTCCCTCTCTCCCTCTCTCTCTCTCCCTCCCTCTCTCCCTCTCTCTCTCTCTCTCCCCTCTCTCTCTCTCTCTCTCTCTCTCTCTCTCCCTCTCTCTCTCTCTCTCTTTGTTCCTTTCTCCCCGCTCTCCCTCCATCTCGCTCACTCACCCTCCCTTTCTTCTCTTCGTCAATGTGCACACATTTTCCAGACATCTCTTTGACAGATTATTCACAGATGCGTTTTCCATCAGGATGCAGCCCACCACACTACGAGACCAATGCAGCTAGATCTCCACAGA
>NC_044058.1:17786335-17791335 GCF_902167405.1 Gadus morhua
TGTGCGTAGGCTGGTTTAAGAGGTTTAGAACAAGGGATTGTTACGATGAGGCAACAGAGAGGTCGGGGTTCTCTCTGTAGGTGTTGACAACAGTAAGGAGAACGGTGATGAAATGAATTCAAAACGGTACACTCAAGGTAATTAGACTACGAAAAAAATAGTTGTTATTTTCTTCCTTTAAATGTGTTTGTATGGAAAACGTGTTATGTTTGCGTTCATGTGCGCATTGCCATGTGTGTGTGTGTGTGTGTGTGTGTGTGTGTGTGTGTGTGTGTGTGTGTGTGTGTGTGTGTGTGTGTGTGTGTGTGTGTGTGTGTGTATGCAATGCTCTTGTGGTTGTATTGATATATCTTTCATCCTCCGTAGCAGCTGTTGATCAATTTGGATGGAAGCATCGAGTCGGATAAAACCTCTCTTTTCAACTGTCCAACAATTACCAAACAATTATGTGGAAGACGAGCAGGAAACTTATCTTCTCTGTGTATTTCCATTTTGCAAACAAATGATTCGAAACACAAAACGCCGGCGAGCAACCCCATATCCGCGCCTTCCTGTTCATTAGTTGATTTTCTCTAAATGTTCACAAGGGTCTACATATATCTGTACACTGAGCCCTCTGGAGTTTCCTTGAAATATTCGGACAGAATGAAGTGTGAATTTGAAGTGTGAGTCTGCGTCTGTCCCCTTTACAGAAGAAAGTGATGGAGAGAGGGATAGACAGAGACAGAGAGAGAGAGAGAGAGGGGCGATCGGCTGAGCTCTAAGCCATCTGTTGTCGGGTCGAGAGACCACCATGGCAGAGAGCGAGAGAGAGAGTGGCGAGGAGCAAACAGCGAGCTGAGAAGAGTCCGGAGGAGTTGTATGTTTAAGGAGATAAAGAGGCAGCAAAGCCAGAGGCCATCATGCCTCACGCTTTTAACTGACCTTTTATCCCCCCCCCCCCCACCACCCTTTACCCCAGTCCCAGACCCGTCCCCCGGACCCAGTACCCCCCACTCCCACCTGAAAACTCACACGACATCGAAGCAGCAACCCCCCCCCCCCCCCCCCCCACACACACACACACACACACACACACACACACATACACACATACAGACACAAATACACCCATGCACGCACAAACACACACACACACACACACACACACACACACACACACACACACACACACACACACACACACACACACACACACACACACACACACACACACACACACACACACACACACCACACACACACACACACACTTACAACGCCGTGCTCCGCTTCTGAACCCCTCCTCTCTTCTTTAACATACAAATTGGCTGCTTTGTGTGTCTGAATCGGAGATTAATTGTGTGCACCATTTGGCGGCGCCTGTGCATAGATCTCAGCACCCTTTTGTGGTCGGGCCTCCCTCTCTATCTCGCTCCCCTCTGTGTCCCAGTGATTAAGGTCAGAGATTAGGAGCTGGAGATTTCTCCACACTGGTGTCTTTGTGAGGCCACCCCAGAGCTGCGGGCCGGATTACACTCTAACGTCCTACCCGAGCCGCCGCGTCTTCTGTGGGAAGGAGCCGGTACCCACTTGGCTCGCTCGCCCTTTTATTAGTGAGGTGGAATAGCTGTGGACCGGGCAGAACCTCTCCAAGCCTCCCCGGCATTCCACCTCTGAGACCAAACACGCGGAAAGAGGACCCCTCCGTGGTGCACAATGGTATCACCCGTCGTACCATACGATGTGGGAGCAGACATCCTTGGGTCTGCTCTCTGCCAACAACCACTGCTGTTTGTTTGGAATGACCAATGTGTGCGTTTGTGTGTGTGCATGTGTGTGTGTGTGTGTGTGTGTGTGTGTGTGTGTGTGTGTGTGTGTGTGTGTGTGTGTGTGTGTGTGTGTGTGTGTAAGTGTGTGTGTGTGTGTGTGTGTGTGTGTGTGTGTGTGTGTGTGTGTGTGTGTGTGTGTGTGTGTGTCCAGAACTGCTCTCCTGCAGACCACCATATAAATATGTGTTCATATACACACCCAAGCTTTGCATTTTAGTGTTTGTGTCAGTGGGTTAATAGTGTGAAATTGTGTGTAGGTTTGTGTGGCTGTGTAGTTGTGTGTGTTTGGTTAAATGTACTGTGTAGGTGTGTGTGTGTATTGGAAGGAGAGAAGGCAAATGGCGGAGCCAGGTAGACAATGGAATTCCCTGGCATGGCCTCTCCAGATGTAAGAACATCTGTTCTCACAAACAACCACAATACAAAGAGAAAGACAAAAGAAAGAGACTTGAGGTGTGAGATAGGGAGAGAGAGAGAGAGAGAGAGAGAGAGAGAGAGAGAGAGAGAGAGAGAGAGAGAGAGAGAGAGAGAGAGAGAGGGAGAGGGAGAGGGAGAGAGATAGAGAGGGGGGGGATTATTAGGAGAAGGGGGGGAGTGGTGGAGAGGAGCGAGGATGGAAGCACATCACTGTTTACCAAAATCCCTGAACAGCAATCCTGCACCTTGCCTCCAGCTGTGAGTACAAGGCTTGCAGCGTAGGGATTGTACTCGCAAACGCACACACACACACACACACACACACACACACACTCACACACACACACACACACACACACACACACACACACACACACACACACACACACACACACACACACACACACACACACACACACACACACACACCAACACACACTCGCACACACACACACAGACAGTAGTTCTCCATGGGGCTTTCACATGTCCGCGTGTGGACGCAGGGACCTCTCTCTCAAACAGTCACACATAGACTTCTCCTAATGCTTACTAGAAAAAGCCCATCGGGTTTGACAAACACCAGTGAATGAACGTCCACAACAACTCTGGAACATTTACAGAGGAATGATTAGCCTCTTAAGTGCCCTCCTAACCCCGACCACCAACATTACCACGGTTCAACGAGGTGTTTCCCATGTTCCAGGTTAACCATTTTTCACACAACACCAAGTATGCTAATAAGTATTATATTGTGCTTCAAAATGTGTTGGGCATTGATTGCCGTTTACACATTAAGAAGGATGCTAATGTTGCCCGCAGGTGTTTCCCTACAGCTTTTGCTTAATTATTTACCTTCTAAATGGTTTAACAAGGAAGGAGGAAACGCACACGATTATATACATTACCCCGCAGTTCCCCAAAGAGCCCAAAGACTACATGGTCCGCTCTGCTGCCCCCTGTGGAGACTAAGTGCACTACAGGCAGTAAATACAGCATTGCAGGTGTCGAACAACAACCCCCCCCCCCCCCCCCCCCCCCCCCCCCGCTAACCCCTCGCCCCAACCCCCACCCACCCCCTTCCTAAGTCACTGGGGGCATGCTCCTTGAGCCCTTAAAAAGTGACTTTTGTCCACATGACTGCGGGGGACTGTGAGGTGTTAAAAAGGCTGGCGGTAGGGGGGCTCTGACCCCTGGCACCGCACACATGCCTGTCTACATAACGGGCCCCGCTCGCAGCGTGGAGCCACTGGGGAAGGGAGGCCGCACAGCAACACACATGCACATATACCGGAAAACACATGTGCACGCACGCATACATCTAGGTATGTGCCTGTACACCTGTTGAGCTTTAAAATAACGCATATCTGTCCACACACATGCACACGAACATGTGGGGCCGGGGATGGGTGGGGGTGGAGGGCGATGGGCATGTGGTTGGCTTAGAGGGGGAAATATTGGCGTTAAGATGTTAATGGTCTCTGTAATGAAAGTTCTTTAAACAACGAAAATCGGATTCTACGACGTCGCCATGTCTCAAAGGGTCGGGGGGACAAAAAAGTATTGCTGGTTCTGATTCTAATTCGGATGAATGTGGTGTTGCAGGTCAGGCCTAGAGTGTACTCTAAGCATTTTAAAATCATGTCCCACCACCCACGTGGCACTTTTGGCTAACGCTCGTGGAGGTTAACAGTTAGTACAGCAACATTAAAAACACCTCGCAATGCGTTTTCGAAACCGCCGACAGACCCAATGGGGTTTGATCCCGGGATAGAGACATCGCAATCCCAAACGCCCGCAGACAAACAGCACGGCAACGCAGCAGTCCAGGGGAGCTACCTTCACACCTTCCACACAGATCTGGCCTTTCGACATAACCGCACCCTAACTGCGCTGTATAGACAGTACATATAAATACAGAAATAGAAACTGTGGCCGTGGCCAAATTGGACGTCTGGTTTTCATACCCTGGACAGGGAAAGTGTTAGTTGTATTTCACTTTGGCGTGTTGGCATGGTCGTTTACACCCTCTCATAAACCCCTGCCCCCTCCCCCCCTTCCCCCGACCCCCTCCCACCATGAGACGGTGAGGGGTGAGGGGCCTGACACGCATGGTGTGCGGAGCGCGAAGGCGCAGAAAGGGTGCCCTGCTAAATGAGTGCTACGGGCGGCTATTCTCAGCGGCTGGCCGGGGTATTGTATTTTCCCCCCTAGACTTGCAGGCTCTGCGCTGGCCATCAGTCATCGTATCAATGACCGCGGAACCACATACGCACACCTCTGAACATGTAAACGGGTAAACACGCGTTCCGCTGTCTCCCCTGACAGGCGGACACCTGTAAGGGCCCGGGCTAATCGATGACGTCCCACCAACGGCAAGCGGGAGAGCTTTTTGAATTTCTGGGCTCCTATTTCTTCGCTGCGACGCATGAGCCTGTCCATACACACACACGCACACACACCCATCCCACAAACACACACAAATACACTGACACGAACAAACACAAACACACACACACATGCACACACACACACACACACACACACACACACACACACACACACACACACACACACACACACACACTCACACACACACACACACACACACACACACACACACACACACACACACACAAACGCACACGCACAAACACACACAAATACACAGACACAAACACACATACACACACACACACACACACACACACACACACACACACACACATACACACACACACACACACACACACAAATAGACACACCCAGACACGC
>NC_044058.1:17798835-17853835 GCF_902167405.1 Gadus morhua
CAAACAAACAAGCGAGACGACCCGGGGGATGGTGGGGGGGTGGTGGTGGTGGGGGGGGGGGGGGGGGGGGAGAACGAGGGAGGGGACTTAAAAGAAGAGAGTGGGGGAGGTAGGGAGGGAGATAGAGCGGGAGAGGAAAGCACAGACCACGCTCCTGGTCTGCATCTCCTTTTGTTTTCCGCGGAGCTTAACCCGCGGTGAGACAACAACAAATACAAACACACCCTCCCTCCCTCTGCTCTCTCTCGCTCTCTTTTACCCTCCCTCCCTCCCTCCCCCCCCAACTGTTTTGATTGTCAGAGCAAACCCAGGGGCCTCATTCCCCCACCCTGTTACACACCACACACCCTCCCCTTCCCAACATGGCTCCCTAGGGATCCCTGCATGGGGGCTCCTTGAGGTGGGAGGGAAGGCGCACAGCAGGGGGGTCGGATGGGTGGGGTGAGGGAGTGGGTGGGTGGGGGTGAGGGAGTGGATGGTTGGGGGTGAGGGAGTGGATGGGTGGGAGTGAGGGAGTGGATGGGTGGGGGTGAGGGAGTGGATGGGTGGGAGTGAGGGAGTGGATGGGTGGGTTGGGAGAGAGCGGAGAATTGTGTGTGTATGTTTGTGTGTGTATGTGTGTGTGTGTGTGTGTGTGTGTGTGTGTGTGTGTGTGTGTGTGTGTGTGTGTGTGTGTGTGTGTGTGTGTGTGTGTGTGTGTGTGTGTGTGTGTGTGTGTGTGTGTGTGCGTTTGTGTTTGTCTGTGTCTGTAAGTGTGTGTGTGTGTGTGTGTGTGTGTGTGTGTGTGTGTGTGTGTGTGTGTGTGTGTGTGTGTGTGTGTGTGTGTGTGTGTGTGAGTGAGAGAGACATTTTATAATGACATCAGGACAGGCGGGGCTCTGAGGAGTGACACCCGGTCGGACCAACCCGGCCTGACCCCAGGTCCCTCTAGGTGGTATGAAGAAGTGATTAGGGCCATGTCATCCAATTTGCCGTCTTCCGTGTCGTTGAAACAGCAGTACAAACTCTACAATCGGGAACATTTCAAAACTAAAAAGAATGAAAAATAGTCACTTCATTAATTTTTTCTTTACAACCACACATTATATGAAATGTAAAGCACGATTAAGTTTTCCTTGAGGTAAATCCAAAGTATTAGTAATAAGAAATAAGGACTCAATTAGAAGTAAATAAGATGAAAATATATGTAAAAAGTAAATAAGAATGAAATAGGTTGTATCAAGTAGGTTAGTAATAACAATTAAATAAGAAGTAAATAAGTAAATAATAGGTTATTAAGAAACAAGTTAATAAGTTGTAAAAAGTAAATGAGAGGTAAATAAGTGGTAAGAGGTGAATGAGTAACAACACGTAAATAAGTGTAATTATGGTGCAGAGACCCACCTGAGGGTCTGAAAGGTGTTGTAGGAGTTGGCGGGAGACATGGAGTTAAACACTCTCAGCTGTGCTCACATTGTCAGCTTGTTCAACTGTGGGGTGCTGGCTTCACCCCAGACTCAGCCCCTCTGCTTTTCCTTCTCCCCTCCCTCTCTCTGTCTATCCCTATGACTCTTTCTGTCGGTTGCTCACTCCCTATCTCCATCTGTGTGTGTTGCTCTCTCTGCCTCTCTCTCTCTCTCTCTCTCTCTCTCTCTCTCTCTCTCTCTCTCTCTCTCTCTCTCTCTCTCTCTCTCTCTCTCTCTCTCTCTCGTCTACTCTATTTCCTTCCATCCCTCTCTCTCTCTCTTTTCATCTGTCTCTCTCATAGTATTTGTTGTCTTCTCTCCCCCTCACTCTCTCTCTTCCTCTCTCTTTCCCACTGGCCCTCTTTATCTTGCTCGGAGATAGCAGGGTGTGGGTTGTGCATATTTACCTAGGAGATAGGTGGGAAGTTTCACTGTGGCCTGTTAGTAAACACAGGTTGTGTACATATCAAAGGCAGCGTGAGTTTATTACGAGGCCGGGGCTACGACTTGACATTTGGTTTTCTTTAGTTGACAAAAGGGGAGAAGAGATAATGTTTGTCTGCTGGGAGCGCCGGAAGGCCGAGGCTTCATAGTTTTGACATATTTAGCGCGGCCTGGCTAATTCCCTCACAATGGCACAGGAGATTGCACGTAGAAAGTTATGCTGTTTTACATGGTTGCCTCTATGTATTTGGACTTAAATGGGTCCCAAGGCTTGTCAATCGTAGGCCTATCCTCAAACATGTGGTTCAGCAGCTAAGGGCTGATGCCATTGAAAGAACTTAATTGCCTTTGTTGGACGGACCAATACCAGAGTGCAAATGAGCAGGCTTTAGTCAAACCGAGTTGTCCACAAGCAATTTTGTTCAGCAAACATCCAAAGATGCATTGAGAGCAAATGTTGGCACAATTTAAGCAACATGAATTAATCTATTGTGAAAAGATCTATGGGCCTTTTTAGTTGTGTTTTCTTTTCTTTTCTTTGGACAAATGGGTTATGGTAAGTATAAAGTATCAATAGGCATAACAGCTAGTCATGTTAGTGGCGATTTAACCTATGATGATTCCTTTCTGGGTCAGAAAATTTGTGTGGATCGAAAAAATAATGGGAAAGATAGAAAATTAGACCCTACCGAAAGACGATTTGCAACATTACATTGGCAAGTCCTCCCATGGTCATTTTAGACACAGTAGATCACTAAATGTATCCAACCTTAGAGTAAACCGTCTGGCATCAAATCAATCAAGACGTTTCTAGACTTCAGTAGGAGACCTAATTCCATAAATCATCACCCTCTGTGACTGTGCTCTGCATTTGGATCGCAAAAAAACACCATAAAAAACAAGGTATTTTACCCTTTTTTGCCAGTAATTATATTCCCACCCTTTTAGCATGTACTACGACCACCAATGGCGTCGTGCCGGGCGAGATATTATTAGTGGCGGTAATTATTGGACCTTGTTGTACATGATGAGGACTGTCGGGGATAAGGCACGGTCTGCTCAGCTTGGAGCCGCGTGGTAATTAACACGAGTGATGAGCGCTTAGAGTGCCAGTGGAGGTTAGGCTCATTCTGTCTGTTCTTATTGTGACTGTGAGTGGGGTGGGAGGGAGGGATGGGGAGGTGTTGGACTGCCTCTTGTTGGTCATTAGGGGGATGGGCCCTCCCTACCCCCTCCCCTCCTCCTGTCTATACAATCTTGATCATTAGGCTATTAATGAAGTCAAGTTAACTACCTTGGCTAATTACATGAAGATAAGGAGGAAAAAGTGTGAGGTAAGGTGTGAGTAACATGGCGAAGGCGATGTCATTTTGATGGGTGCTTTTTTTAAAGCTGGTGGACAAATCAGACACTCTTTCTTTATATCTCTTAACATAGTACTACTTTTTCATTATTCTTATTATTATTATATCTCATTATTACGTTTTGTTTGTAATTATGTCTGCAAAGGGCCTCGATGAAGTTCGCTGTCTTCAGGCTTTTCGATAATAAATTGTGCAAACTACGACAAAGAAGAAATAAACTATAATTCCCCCTATGGGGATTTGTAGTCTTAACCCTGTTATTCCCTCTCTCCCACACTCTGAATATGTTGTTTCCTTTGTCGTTCACTCTCTCCCAATCTCTGAAGATGTTGGTTCCTTGATGGGTATGGCAGATGTAGGAAAAACAAAGCGGGTGTCCAACGAAACTGAATTCAGAGTGCACTGGACATGAAGACTTGGTAAGGTAGTCCCATTAAGTGTATTGAACTTAGGTTTCTTCACTGAAGGGGGTCAAGCAATGGGTTGTGCTACACGACAGAAACTGAAGGCCACTGGTGGGAACAAATATATACGTGACACACGATAGCAGTAACTAATATGTAAGCCGGGAAGTCCTGGAGGACGACGGAGCTATGGTGACACGCACTTTCACCTACAAACACTTTTACCCCCTTCCATTTGTTCCCTTGCACTCATTGCCATCGCACTGTGAGAAGAACACGTTTAAAAACCCTTGCCTGCTTTGATTGGCGGGTCTCCCTCCCCCTCACATTTTCCACGCACCGCCAGCGCGGTCTCTTCTTACGCCGTCACGATGGACTTCAGTCCATCATGCTGCCGAGGGCCGACCGCCACAGATATCCCTCCACCTCTTCTTCTTGACCTGCCCTGATGGATGGACAAGGTATTGCCACGCCGATTGGGTTGAAATGTAATGCCCCTCACCTCGTCCTCCTCCTCCTCCCCCCGATCCCTGCCCATCCCAAGAGACTCACACAGACACATTCCTGACCTCAACTTTGGTTTGGTTTGACTGAACATAAAATTTAAGCAGATAGCCACTGTCACTCTGTGTTTAAAACAAAGTCACACGGAGACGATGGTTCACGTATTAGATCCAAACAACAAACCATGTTAAGCTCACCCTCAGTTTTGGTTGTGTGATAGTTGATCAAGTGATCCTCACTGGGCCTGTCAGTGTGGGGCTGGCCAGGGTTAAAATGTCAGTCTCAATAAAATGATGAATCAGTAGCTGACCCAGTACCTACACATATCTGAGTGCGATCCCGCCAATCAGGCGAGATGTCCCAAAGCAAGGTCAGAGGTCAGGGATATCTTATGAAAAGCCAGTTAGAAGCCGGAACGCTGTGAAGCTGCTGAGACATGTTGCTTATCTCCTCTCTTCGTGTAAGTAAATAACGTCCTATTTTGAGCTTCATCTTTTTAGATGGACTTTTAAGATGGACATGGAAAACCACAGGTTGCAAAACGGCCAAAAAGCTTTAGTTATTTCCGAAACATTGATGCATGTATGCATTTAGAACAAACAACAAATAAAACCACATTCTATGCCTAGGTTACACCACACATCTGAATCAATGATATGTATTCAGAAATGGGACAACAGAGCACAAAGGGCAGATTGAAAAATAATGGACACAACAAGATAATACAATGTTTCAAACATTGGATCAGGTCAATGGCTTGTCAGCTGTAGAATCTCCGAAAGACGCCATCCATCTCAGCTCATCCCGAGTTACCATGGATACTCCATGTGTACCGGCAGCAGGAACAAGCTGCCCTGTCAAACGTTCGCCTAGGACAAAACCATATGGCTGCACGTGTGCACTGTTCTAGTCAACCCACCAGGGGGGGGTCCAGCTCCCAGAGAGAGTATGAACATGTTTCAACAATGGGGACATTTTGTCAATAGTATTAACAGAAAATAATACATACATGTAATGGATGAACAAGAAATAATAATTTAAAATCTATCCACATTAATACATTTACACAAATCTGCATTAAAAACGTAAAGTGCTGTATGAATCAAATTCATATACCAAGCCTTTATGCAATAAACACACATAATAAATAGGCTTGGCTAAATAAAGATACAAATGATAATCTATCTTTATATGAGAACTATAACCAGTATTGCCCAAGCATCAACCCTATGGGCTACTTGTTTATGAGGAACTTTATAATAATTACTTACATCTTTTGGTAAATGCGGCCTTTGTCAGGAAAAGGCGTTCATTGACAAATGTTAGTTTTACAATCTGTGCAATCAATCTCTACTATAATTTCCCTTTTACTTGACAACTGGGGATAATCAGGTTCTGTGATCCTTTCTATGTCCCAGAGGAGCTTCTCTGCTCCCCCCTAACTCCCCCCCCCCCCCCCCCCCCCAGCCTCTGCAGGATCTGGACAGGCGGTGTGCGACCAGTGTTTGCGCGAGACCCCTTAGCTGTGAGGCACCGTGGCAAATGAGACGCGTGACTCATCAGACCAAACACAGGATTAGCTGGTAATGATCTGGCAAATGGTTTTGAAATTGTAATTATCTGCCCTGTGTCTGCATTCACTGCGAGCAAAGGGGCGAAAGAGAGGAGAGGAGCAGAGAGGAGATGGGAGGATGGGGAGGAGAGGGGAGGAGAGGAAGGGGGAGGAGAGGGGATGAGAGGAGGAGAGGAGAGGAGAGGAGAGGAGAGGAGAGGAGAGGAGAGGAGAGGAGAAGAGAGGACAGGATTGGGGAGGAGAGGGGAAGAGAGGATGGGGAGGATGGGAGAGGAGAGGGGAGTTGAGGAGAGGGGAGATGAGGATGGAAAAGGAGAGGAGAGGATAGGAGATGGGAGGGGAGGAGAGGCTGGGAGAGGAGAAGAGGAGAGGGGAGGGGAGGAGAGGAGAGGAGAGGAGCCTGCGCTTGTCATTAACACTGTATTAAATTGATGCTTCATAAAAAAGCATTGATCTTAGATAGGTATATATGGTGTACATAACCAGGAAATATTTAAAATATGGTATTTTCTAATTTAACCACATAAATATCGGGGAACAAACGGTGAACCAGAACAGAGGAATAACAAGAAATAAATCTGAATCACAAGAGAGTCCAGCCTGTGTATCACTAGCGTAAGGTTTTGCTGCCATCTGCCGGTTGCTAAGTATAACAAGGAAATCAAAATGTACAAGTTACTATCTGTTTCTGTTTCCACCAGGCATTAACACAGCCGAGTGACGACACATCTGAGCTCGTGACTACGGAAGTGGTGGATAAAGCAGTATCATCCTTTCTTTAAAGCAAAAGCAATAAACACAAAACTTCACTTTGGCGGAATTCAACATTGACATTCGCTCATGTAGGCCTACTAAGTGCTTGAAAAGCATCATTCACCATCATGACGTCATATTTTAAATCTATATACACAGTCCACCCTTAAATTAAATGTCATAAAGGATTCGAAAAAAGTCCCCCAGTCGGAGGAGTTAGGAAGAAGTTCAGAGTTGTAGACTTAGAACAGTGGGGCCATGCCTTCTTGGTTAAAAAAAACATTCACCTGCGCATAAGCACACACATAGCATCAAATACAAAACATTAATACATAATTACTCTAAAAAAACTAACAAGAAAGTTCTCGTTTTAGATGATTGAAAGTCGTCTGTCTGAGTAGCCTTAAGTCTTATTTTGGAATCCTCTTAGTGACTTAGCTGATAAGCTGTGAAAGGCAGTTTGCCTAGCAGACCTACTCCATGTTACCACTCGGGCATGCTATGAAACACACTCAGTTTAAACAACAAACGCTATGCAATGTGTCGTGGTAGATTATTGCATATTCGTCTGTTTCAGGCTTCCTCCCACTTGTGGGACTGTCATCACTTCCCGATGCTTTACACCAATAGGCCAAATTATGACGACACCGATTCTGACGACGAGGAAGAGGAGGATGAACGTGAGGAAAGATGGAATTATGTTTCATCTGCAGCACACTCTTTCACTTATATCATGACAGGTAGGTCTATTTTTAGTAGTGATATTTTATAAAAGTAAACATTGTTAAAATACATGCATATTGGCTGTATTTTGATTAAAAAATATTTCCATAGCTCAGCGCTTTTGCAAATAATTGTTGACTATACTATAGGTTTAATTTCGGTTTTATTGATATAGATCTGGGGACATCTCTCTATAGGGCTCTTTTTATGCCATTATACAAATATCCCACAATGACGTTGACAACATTAGAAAATAAGATTGATTAATTTGATTCGATTTCTGGCTTTAATTAATGTAGCCTATTATTTTTATTATTATGATCGATTATTTGAAGTAGCCGGTCAACCTGTGATTCTCAAATCGCCAGTAGAGGGCAGTGAAGCGCCGGGCGCCTCTTGTTTACGTCATAACCTGGACCCAGTTGTTTATTTACAACAGTGTGGACACAGGACATTTCAACAGACAGGGCGGTCCAACTAGTATGCGAAAAACTCTGATGGCGTTCCTTTGACATATCCGGAGTAGGTAACTGGTTACATCAGGACATACCATGTTCAACACGCCTCCTGCGTTGACTGTAAGTTAGAAGCCTTGATGATACTGACTTTTGGTCACGCTAGACTAGCTGTGCTAGCTTGGCTAGCTATGCTATCTAACCAGTCCTCTAGACACCGGTGTTCAACGCTCTCCGCTTTGAAGAACTGTGTCAACACAGCGGAATGATTCACACTGGCCCGTGAAAGGAGACGTTTGTAGTAAACCATTGTTAATGGTTTGATTTCACGGTGATCCAATAGATATCTTTCGACGTTTGGGATCCTTCCGGATAGTCAAGATGCTGAACGTCCCGACCCAGTCGTTCCCGGCGGCGGGGTCCCAGCAGCGGGTGGCCCCGGCAGGACAGTCCGGGAGGAACAAGGTAAACTCGGGTTGTTATGCTAAGGTATAAACCAAAGTGAACTCTCCGTAATAGCTCAACAGGTGGACAATATGCAATGTCAGTTACTCCTGACTGCGATAAGAAACTTGACTTATGATACTGAAGCACTGTAAATAATATTACTTGAATTGCTGTATATTATTTGGTATACCAACTGTACATTTAGGCCTACATGATAGAATCTGATGTCCACACGTTTGCTCTCACTGGTTAGGTGGCCTTGAAGCCGGGTCACAGTCTGATGGACTGGATCCGTTTTGCCAAGAGTGGGCGAGACCACACGGGGCTGAGAGGCCGCTTGATTGAGGTCACTGAGGAGGAACTGAAGAAACACGGCAGAAGAGACGACTGCTGGACGTGCATACGAGGTTAGTCTAGTCTGATGCCTACAGTCAAAACAAAGGGACGAACTAGTGTGATATTGTTCTAGTTGTTGAGCATAATAGATTTATTATCTCATGGCTATTTTACCTTAATTGATTGCTTTCATTATCTTTTAGTATGGGTTTTCATTTGTAGAAAACCCATTCTATAGTGTCTATACTGGCAGGTTAAAAATCGTAATTCTCCATAGAGTTAGTTAAGAAACGTCGTGCCATACTTGCATGATTAACAGTTGTGATATAATTATTTTGTTTAATCGATGCTGCTGCTTATAAAATAATATATATATAAATTCATGACATATCTATAGCCAATAGTATTCTCATCGGTTGATCTTCATGGCTAAAGGCATGGTGTACAATGTGACGCCCTACATGGACTACCATCCAGGGGGGGAAGAGGAGCTGATGAAGGCGGCAGGGAAAGACGGCACTGAACTGTTTGATCAGGTAGGCAATGCATGCTGCAGTCAGTTTTACTAGAGTGAATGCAGAGCATACAAGATATAGTTCATGCTGGTCGACAGTTAGAGGTGTGTAGGTAAAATTGAAGAGCTATTTGGAGTGTCATTTGCCAAAAATGGTAGAGGCATTTTCTATTGGTGAGTAAAATGGTCTAGTGATTTTCTTTCTACTGCTGTATGGGCCCATATCGATTTTGAGACTGCTTCTGGCTCCTATCTGAACAATTAGTGCACTTCAGATAAGTTCGCTCTCTCCCTGTGAATCTTGTGTATGGTGGGGAGGGGAGGGGAATTCTATTGTGTTGTGTTTCAAAATCTTGCTCTCTTCTGCTCTCACTGCTCTCTCCCACAAATCGACATTTAAAGTGGAACAGAGACACTAGACTTCTAGGCTGGATTCCATCCCTCTAGTCTATACAGTAAATATAAATAGCAGGATAATGTGGGAAAAAATCCATATCTTTTTCCCATATTGCCCAAACTAAAAAATGTTTGGTCCAACTGTTCCTCACATGTTGACGTGGGGTATTTGTGCTTGAGAGGATTTAGATGGGAATTGAATAAAGGAATGTTCTTATTTCACAGGTCCATCGGTGGGTTAATTATGAATCTATGCTGAAAGAGTGCCTAGTGGGCAGGATGGCCGTCAAACCGCTGGCTGTCAAAGGTACAAAAACACACACTTGCTAGCAACCTAGGGATGTGCAACAGGGCCACTTTGTTTTTCTTACTATCTTTAGCTAAACGGCCATCTGCCGTTTAGCTAAGAGAGAATCTCTGCCACTAATTCAAATTTGCCTTGTCTTTGACCAGCTCTGTCTCAGAAGAAGGTCATCAGCTCCAACCTGAATGGTACAGTAACCCCTTATCTAACATACAGTTGTGTGGATCAACATTGTGTTTCTTTCTTAGAATGCTGTTCACACCTCTTGTTGACCTCACTCCTCTTATCTTCTTCTTTTGGGCAGGTCTCACTCCTCCTCTTCCTCCACCACCACTGATGGCCTCCCCCACCTCTCCATCTTCTATGATGCTGCGCCCGACCGGATTTGCCCCTCCTTCAGAGAAGGATTCTCGACCACGGTAGAGCTCTACTAGAGTTTGCCTGTGCATCCCTTACCTTGTATGCCCTTAAGTGTTAGAGGTGGCCATTGGTTTGTTTGTTGCTGTTAAATTCATAACAATCATAATGACCCTGTTGTTCCCTTGTTCCCTAGGTTCGACTGGTTCCAAACAGACTCGACTGTTAATATTGTTGTTTATACCAAGAGAAAGGTAACCAACGATTGCTTGATGCTTACTTTCTGTGTTCCCTTCTGGTTTATGAAATGTTGCATTTGCATTCTGGGGTTTATGCAAAACTGTGAAGATAATTGATCAATCTAAAGAGGGTTGTAATAGTGCTTTTGAGCTGTCTGTCCGCCAAATTCTTCCTGATTTTAATTGCACTCCAAAGATTTGGATTGGAATATGTATCAAGCTAATTGGAACCAATAACAACTCAATGAGCTTAGGCTGAAGAGTATAACAAATGTTAATTATTTGAACTATTATTACGAAAGACAACATCCACTAAAAAGGCATTTATTGAAGCGCCTCACCAACTCTTCAGTCTGCCAAATACTATACACACCAGCTTTTCTCCAACTCTCTTAAGCCAGGGCCCAGTAGAGCTGGAGCCTCAGCAGGCCCACAGAGATCTATATCAATATGATGGAATACAGGATTTGGATTTTGAAATTAACATGAATATCAGAATTAGATTGGGTATCAGTTTTCACTCTGTTTCAGAGTGATATGAATTGTGATTTGTCAAACGCAAATTCCATAGTCTGAATGAGTATTTGGCACACATAGGAATCACCCTGAAGTGATCTACAACTGGGTTTAAAGAACCAATCCTTGTACCTGTTTATTGAATGCGGCCCAGTAGCTATCCCTTGTTTGAAACCGTTGCTCTACGTCATTTTCTGGAGGCGATTGCTGTAACATGGTCATTCCTATTGACCAACACTGTTTTCTCCTACCCTCCCACGTCAGATCCCCCGCTCAGGCTGTGCCACCATCGACCTGCAGGGCGGCGTCTTGCGACTGGAGGCCCTGCTGGGAAACATGTCCTACATGCTTCATCTACGTGAGTTCAAAAGAGTTTGATTGCATTTTCAGGTGCATCAGTGTCTGGTGAGACGCATGGAAACGTTAATCTGTCGTTTTCTTGGCTTACCTATCAAATATGCTCTAATAAAACAAGCCTTCCATGTAGGAGGATTTTTTTATTATCATTGTTTGTAGGTAACTTTTTGATTCCTCTTTTCATGTTTATTTTAGGCCTAACTGAAGAGGTAGAGGGGAGTGTTGAAGGCAAGTACAACGGCGAATGGCTGCTTGATTGATTGCCAATGTTTCTCTGACATCCACCCTGACCCTAATCATACCTTGTGTTGTTTTGTTTTTGTTGGAGCAGTCCAGACAGCAGGGTCTGTCGGGAAAATCCAGCTGAGCATACCCAAGCAGGCCAAGGGGAAGTGGGCCAGTGTGGGTCAACCTCTAGAGTTTCATAACAGCTTCCTGCGTCAGAAAGACAGAGGTGAGACCAAGAAGTGCTCAACTTCTTGCATGTGTGTGATGCTTGATTATAGTCACACTTTATGCGTGCTGCAAATGTTTTTGTTGTTTACATTTGCATGCTTATTCATTTATCTGGACCCCGTTTCCCGATAACGATGGATCCAAGCACGTACGATCATTCTCACAAAGGATCTTGCAAACGTTCGTAAATTTCTTTACTCTCCCGAAACTCCTCTTAACATGAACGCGCGTGCACTGCTCTAACGACGTTCGTAGGCTTCTAACTGTCCATTGACACGGTGCTGAAATGGGCTCTGTAGGAGGGGGAGACGCAGGAATGTCGCAGGAAAATAAGGTTAAAAAGGGTTCAAATATCTCCCCTTCATTGCCAACAGCAGAGTATCCTACGAAAAGAATAGACTACAATAATATGAATGCTACAAATATTAAAACACAATTGATTAGGCCTAGGCCGACATATGCTTTATTGGTTCTAATCCTGAACGCACTGTGTATATTTGTTCACGTCATTTTCCCCCCAGGAATAATTCCATATTACATTAGTCAAAGATAGCTTGTGTGACAACTACATTAATCTGAATGTGTTGATTTCTGAAACATTCTTTGCGCATCAAAGAGAGCAGACTTGATCTGATTCTGCATGAGGTTTCATTGATTGGTGCGCACTCTCTAGTCTACAATCTTTGATGTGAACATTAAAAATGCAACGTTCCATTCATTCATCATCATTAAAAGCATTGACACACGGCTATTGCTGACCCGATTAGGAGAGCTTGGTCTAGATCCTGCCCATATTTTTGGGCAGGATGATGTATAGGCCTTTTTATACTGCCAAGCCGGTTTGGTCGCAGCTTGGCACGCCCGGTGGTTTTCACCATCTTATCTTAAGTTTCCTGTGTAAAACAGAGGGGGCGCGGGTGCGGGCTTTCTTGGTTGACTGGAGAAGGCGGGGCTGCGCACGGAGTCTAGACCTCTTTCGAATAATTTGCAATAATGAGTTTGTGTCTGAGTGTAGGCTACAAACGCGATGAAAGGTCAAGGATGTTCGTAACTGTCTAGACAGGGTCCAATAAATAGTGAACTTCTTCACAGCCTCACCGAAGCGCCTAAGGTGCTTAATGCAAACAATCGCAACAAAAAACGCCTGCAGTAATTCTTTGACACCCGCTGGTCTCAGCAGGGGCGATTCTAGGTTGGCTCTAGGGGGCCCCCCCCGTGGCCCAGGCCCCGAAACAATTGCGGGGCCCCAGGCAGTTGCCTGGTATGCCTAATGGGATGCGGCGCCTCTGGGTCGCCGATGATGTTACTGTTGTTGAATTCTAACATGTCTATGTTTTCGCTGTTTAAATCTAAAAGTAGTCTATGAGTTATATATCGGCGGTAACCACTGTTTTTGGGGTATTGCGAATTTGCATCAGATGGACATTCCGTGGTATTGGATGTGTTTTAATAAAACACATCCAATACCACGCAATGTCTGCTGGTGGCGCCACTCAGGCTGTAGTAACGATGCTCTTAGCACCCTACGAGTACCCCTGGAGCCCTCGTTATCTACGAGTGTTTTCAGGACTTTCGTACAACGAACTTCATGAACCACTTAGGCTAACGATGCTCTCGGGAAACGGGGCCCTTGGAGTACTGAATTTTTCTTTGTTTTTTCTCTGCATTTTTTTTTTTCAGTTTTAACTTATTGTACCTCATTTTGAGTTCCTGTGTAATGCTAAAAAATCCCTTATTAGTATTATTAGTAACTTTTAGGCATGTTGTTTCTGCTGTCCTTCCTTGCAGCACTCCACTATAGGGATTGCGTGTTGGTGTCAAAGACGGAGGTCAACCACAACACCTCGGTGTTCCGGCTGCAGCTGGGCTGTGGGTCGGTCATGCACGTGCCTGTTGGGAAGCATGTCTACCTCAAAACCCAGGTCCAAGGTATGTGGGTGGCTACTGTGTTACTCATCCGTCATCTCATCCACAGATCTTCCACTGTGTTGCTCCTCAAATTAAAACCATTTCCTAAACAAAATAAATGAATTTGTTTCTCTGATGCCACCGTTTACAAATTCAGTTATGTATAGAATCAATTCCCAGAATGGACGGGATGGAATCCAGAATCTTCTCTTTTGGAGTCTACTCTCATCCATTATCTTATCCACAGATCTGCCACTGGGTTGCTCCTCAAATTAAAACCATTTACTAAACTAACTACCTTAAATTGAAAAGTTTCTCTGATGCCACCGTTTAGAAATTCTGTTATGTTTAGAATAAATTCCCAGAACAGACGGGATGGAATCCAGAATCTTCTGGAGTCTACTCCGCACCCCAGAAGTGACGTGTGCGAAATATGACTTGTAATGAGCCATAGGTTAAAGAACTGATCTGAGCGTACCACCACATGATGGTCCTTGTCCACGTTGTCCAGATGCTGAGGTGGTGAAGCCATACACGCCAGTGGAGCAGTCCCTGATCCCGGTGGTCCCGGTGGACCCGGTGGACCCGGTGGACCCGGTGGTCCCGGTGGACCCGGTGGACCCAGCCTCCCAAGACCAGACCCACGGCTCAGACCTCTTCCTCATGATCAAGGTCTACCCTGACGGACTCTTCACCCCGCAACTCGACACCCTGCACATCGGTAACCTGTCTGTCTGTGTCTGTCTGTGTCTGTCTGTGTCTGTCTGTGTCTGTCTGTGTCCGTCTGTGTCCGTCTGTGTCTGTCTGTGTGTGTCTGTCTCTGTCTGTCTCTGTCTGTCTCTGTCTGTCCGTCTGTCCGTCTGTCCGTCCGTCACCAATTTCTTTTATCATGTCAACATTTTATGGGTGTACCTTGCTAATGTAAAACTTTTCTTCTGCGTACAAATTTAAATACAATCAATTCAAACCTTGTGGTAAGAGTGAGCAATATATATCTTTAATATTCCATCCAAACTTTATTAATTGATCTAGTCAGATAACAAATACGTTCTGTTGAGCCATTACTTTAATTGAGGGTCATTATGAACATAACAAACGTTCATTATGTGCTTGGTCTAGTCCCACAGTAATTTAGTACCCCTGAAAACACTCTTCATTTATTACTTCGACGGTGAAATAAAAGTGAAACGCTGGCAACACTACCATGTCAAACAGGGTGAAAGAAGAGAGACGACTGATAAATGAGGCAGCTGAATGATTCATACTAAAGCAGTGAAGAGACATCACAACACCACTCGATCAAGTCTATGAAAGTGATTCACTGATAAAATGATATTGTGCTGTCCTTATCTCTCGGAGGGCACACGCAACTGAACACTTTTGGATGATTGATGAAGAATCTGTGGCTGCATACGGAGTCATCCAGGGCCAGCGTCTGAATAATATTATACGAGTCGGGGGCCAGGCCTTCCTTTAGAAAGTAATAAGTTGATAATCAGTCCTGTCTCTAACAGAATGAATAACGGCATATTGGGAGCCTCATATGCAAACCGGGGGTGGTGGCCAGTGGTGAGATTATTAATAACTCGATGAGTGAGGACTATGTGTTGTTTTGTAATCATGTTTGTCGTCTTTATTGTCTGTCGTCTAGGTGACCATCTGATGGTCAGCGGTCCGGAGGGTCCCTTCAGTCTCCGCCCCCTCCGTGATGTCACCCACCTCTACCTATTAGCCGCTGGCACCGGGTTCACGCCCATGGCCCGGCTCATCCAACTGTCCCTGCAGGACCTAGGAAGCATCAAGTACGGGGACGCGCGTGCGTGTGCGTGTGTGTGATCCTTTAATCAACACGAGCTACTTTGAGTTGGGTAGACGCTCCTCTACGTTTCCTTGTTCATATAAACGTGATGATCCATCGCTTCTTATCCTCTTCCTCAGGAGCACCAAGCTGCTCCTCTTCAACCGCCAGGAGAAGGACATCACGTGGCGCAGTCAGATGGATGAACTAGCAGCTACAGATCAGAGGTGCCCAAAGTTTGTCCGTTGCAGATTAGTGTTTACATACGTTTTCGGTTTTTTTCCGCACCTCGATTTCTATTGCTGTTTATTTTTATTTTTTTTACCTTGTGTGAAAACGGAGAGAAAGAAATGTTGCCGTGACGCACACTCTGCCCACTGCCTGCATTCCACCCTCTCTGGAGTCGGGTCATGTTCGACCCCTTTGGCCTCTCGGGGGCAGCTTTGGCTTCCGTTCCATTCATGTGGCTGTGCGGTTTCTCCGTCACCCAGGTTCCAGGTGGAGTACGTGCTGTCTGAGCCGGGCGACGGCTGGCCGGGCCAGAAGGGGCGAGTGGAACAGTCCATGCTGCGGGACTTCCTGAGCCGACCAGAGGGCTCCAGGGTATACGTGTGCGTGTGTGGACCCAGCGCCTTTACAGAGCTCACAGAGGAGTGAGTACCAGCCTGGTCCATGTTTCTCTCCTGAAGTCTGGTCTGCTGAGTCACCCAGCCATAATGATCCCACTGGACTGTTTATTTCTATGTATTGCAATTTTTTCTTCAATTAATCTCGAAATAATGATGCAGTATTTGTGTGTGTGATTTATTCCTCCTTTTCCTGCCTCTAGGTTGGTGAGGCAGCAGGGCTTCAGCCAAGAGGAGGTCCACACCTTCCAGGGCTGATCCACCGCCACTACTCCACCTCACGTTGTGCAGACACACACTTTAACCGGTTCTTGTACATAACACAGAGGATCAACTTTTAACCAGATGAATGGAAGGACACAACGGTTTTCTATGCACTCAACTTAACGGAGAGCGGGTGGAAATATGCAAGGAATAGGTATCAGGGGGCGCGCGGGCAGCGGGCAGGCGGGCGGGCGTCTGCCAGGCGGGCGTCTGCCAGGCAGGGTCCCCTGGCAGCAGGACTTCCCGGGCCTTTCACCTCTCCACGATTTAATCAAACTGGAGACACTGGGTTTTCAAGTTTCCAGCCCTGGGAGGTGTTCCGAATCTTAAATGAACAACATAGTTCAAGACTGTCCTCCCTGGTGTTATGCCTGGTGGCACATGCATACAGGTCCTCCAACGCGATGGACGGCCGACCGCCCATTGGGCCATTCGATTCTCAGGGTACCAGGATTAAGCGGCAGCTCCCTGATCCTCCTCCTCCTCCTCCTCCTTCAACTATACTGGGTGCTGGTTGATGGGATAGGTACTGTAGCTCAACATCGCATCGATTCTCTCCACATTCACGTTTCATGCAAATATCCACTAAGTTACTATGCTAGTACATGTTTATTTGCTGTTGCAGCTACTGCAAATAGAAGTTGGGTTATTGAGGTTTCCCTTTGAGATGTAATCACGTGTAATTAGCAGAGGAAGGGCGGAATAATCCAGAGAACAAACACACTGGCTAATGAAAGAGAAATGCCTGTCTTTTTTTGATTCTCTCGGAAAAGAAAGTCGTTGACAGGATTTTATGAATTAAGAATGAACTGTATTTCAGATGTGCGTATTATTTCCCTATTGTTGGCGGCTTTGAGTAAGGATTTTAAGAATAGTTCATGGTCATTACCACGACTCTTGCCATGAGTGTCAAAGGCAATACATGCAAGCACATATGTACCACATATGCTTTTGTTCCATCCTCCTTTAACATATTGTTACGTACTTTGCCAAATGACATAACAGGTTTTAAAATGAGCAATGTATAGTTTCTCTGAACTGTTCAATTCACGTAAAATGATAAAATGTTTAAACCAGACCAGAACAATCTTATTCTTCCCCAAACCAAAGTCAAAACCCATTACTGCCTCTGCAATGAGCGTTTCCAAAGCCACTGTCTTTTTCAGCTAAGCATTGGAACGGTTCTGTTGCTATGGGGATTGCCTTTGACATGCAGTGCTGTGGTCGTTTACTGTTGTTATTTTCTATATATTGTGGCCATTCTCTTCTATGGCACAAGATAGAAATGTTCCATATTTATCCTGAATGAGTTGCAATACAGTTTTTAGGATGTGTGAAAGTGCGTGGTATATGACATGTATAAGCATTTTATTTAATACTGTATTTTCTGTAGGAAAGGCAGGGGTAATATGTTGTCCCCTTATTGCCTGTATCTCTTCCACGTGAAAACCATTGTACATTTGAGCAATCCCACAGCAGAATAATAATAACACCGGAGTTGTGTCTAAAAACCACCTTGTGTCTATCTTTCCTTCAATCCGATATATCCTTCATTCTCACACAGTCACAAACGGAGGTTAGCACGTAACATCACTATTGCCGGCTATTCAAGACTGAAAAGTCAAAGGATTTTACTATTCATCCATAAATCATGAAAGTATTACTCACTGAGGAAATACAAAGGCCAAACATAAAAATGCATGTTATGAGTGGTCAATACCAATTAACATTCAGCTTTTGTAGCAAACACATGTCAAGCACTATGATTGTTAGACGCACACGTCAACTAGTGCTATGGGCTATTGCGGTGATCTGGGAACTAGTGCTATGGGCTAGTGAGGTGGACCAGAACCAAACAGTAATAGGTTTTGAGCTAAACGTAATGAAGTAGTTGATTCTGAGGGAGGGATCCCGGGCCAAACATTGCCTGCCACGCCCTTGACCCCTCCCTTCCAAGATGATTGGCAGCTCCATCGTCCCCTCGCGACACCTGTCCATATCAAAGCTCGGGTTGCACTCTCCAAACCTAGTGCACAACGTTCGGAATATCAAAGTTCTCCGGGGTCTCTCTGGTCAACACACCAGTACCTAAGGCTGCTGCAGGGCCCGAGGACAGGTCTGGGGGTCCATCGCACGCGGCTCCCCGGCCACCCATCAGTCCGACCCTGAGGTCCCTGTTAGCTGCTCCAGCTCCGGGGCCACAGGGTCCTGTGGTCGCGGAGCTTCCCGGTCTGCCTCTCTCCTCCTCATGAACCAGACAGGGGAGGAGAGAGCGGGAGGTGTCCTGCAGGGTTGGCTCGGAGGTGAAGGGCGCATTGTGTTGGAGCACGTTTAGGTTCAGCTGCTCCATGCAGCCAGGCAGATGTGCTCTGCGCGTCACTACAGCTTCTCTGCTTCTATGCAAACACAAAAGAGGGATCATCAGTTTCATCATCGGTAATTGTCAGCTCATTGTCTTCCAGTTGAGTGAAATATATGTATGTGAGTGCAATTTTTACTTTTAGCAAATAATGCCAAATAGGATGATTGGCCTCTACGCTCCCTGTGATGACAGGAGTACAGATGTGAGACACTGACAAAAGTTGAGGAAACGCGTGTCTTGTGATTCAGAGAGTCACGGCTTTGTTCGTCGCCAGACTAAAACTTTTCTCAAAAATATGTTGAAATTTAAATGGATTTTTCTTTCATTGTAGAAGGGGCACTTGTGACTGAGGCATGCTGTGTTCAGAATTTCATGAATTACGGTTGGGAAGTGATGGGTGCTGTGAGGGTACTCACTCAGGATGTGGAGCTCGGGTCTTAGCCAGCAGAGTCAGAACAAAGAACATAAAGATGACAAAAACAGCCAGGCCAACCCAGAAGACAATCACAATAGAGTCTGTATGGAAAACAGACCCCTATGTGACAAAGGGGCAAACATTTCGATAGCTAAAGGGCAACAAATACACAGGGTTAAGACGCAAAAACAGGTGCTTTGTTAAAGTTGTTAACATTATGCATTAACAACGATTCCAATGTATTGAAGTACTCAATATAGCCTACACAATTATGTTTAAGTATCAAAAGTGAAGTAGCTACTCACTATAATCATTAGCCTAATCAACATAAAAGAGTAGTATAATTCCACTTTTAATGCACAGACCTGTACATCTTTCGTGGTGGGAATTAAATTAATTCCCACTATATATATATACATTATTATTTATTTATTTTCAATATTGAAGCACTAAACGCTTTTTTTTTTTTTTATTCTTTCACTTTTTGGGTTATATCTTCATTGTGAATGCACTTTTTTGAAGTTGCTTTGGACAAAATCATCTGCTAATAGTATAAGTAATGTAGTTTGGGACAAAAATCAGTTTAATTAAAATTGTATTGTCTCTAATATTATTATTATTATTATTATTATTATTATTATTATAACATATAACATCCAAAGAGTTAGAAGTTCTGGAGTAGAGCTAAGTAAGGAGCTTGACCAGGCTCTCATGAAGCCTGCTGAATGCAGGCTCCCTCATGGAGGAAAAGCCTCCATAAGGGAGTCTACCTAAACCCCCCTGAAATAAACTGATCAAACAACGAAAGTTTTCCGACACACACTAGTGATCACAGTCACACCCAAGATGAAACGCATTAAACATTGAATAAGCATCGTGTGTTAAAACAAGCACAAATCTCCAGCGCACACCAAACCGGGCGTGTTGGTTCCTACTTACACCGATGCGCTGCAAGCCCCTCAAAAGACACAGGATCCTCGTAGTCGTAGTACTCATATCTCCACTCATAGCCCGGGTCCAGCGATCTTACGGTCCCGTTCAAACGATTAGAGTCACTCATCCTTACAAAGAGTGGAAAACAAAAACAAGTCGAGCCAGTTCACGGAGATGGAGTAGAGTGAGGGGATTTATGGAAAGCATGCATCGTTATAATCCCGACACCCCTTCCCTAGGCTGCTGCTACTAGGATACACGCACATGATGGATAGGAGCGCGTTTGCGAGGGGACCCTTTTAGCGCGGGGGGAGGGGGGGCAACGACGACGACGACGACGGATCCGGACGACACATACTACTCTACAAAACCTTTGATGCTCCAAGGGTGTAGAGCACTGTAAACCAGGCAACAGAAATTGTCGAAAAATCTTCAATAAATTCACATCATTGGATACAAACTAGTTGAACTCATGCAAAAAAAAAAACACCATTTGAAGGACATATTTTATTGGCGTTTCAGTAAATAAAATAAATACTAAAGTATTTTATATACTTCAATTTGTATTGAAGTTGTCAAGAAATATTAGAAAATGTTCCAGACACAAAGGCACACACACAGATGAAGGACGTTTCCAAGTAGTGTGAGTCATAAAACTCATCCATGATTGTAAAATCATGAATCACACACACAGGCACTGTTACTGCTGTTTAGGGATAAATGTGGTTAGGATGACCTCGGTAGGATTTTGAGCAAGTCTTTGTGAAACTGTAACAACCATGAATGCGATTGTGAAACGTGTGGCTCTGTATGTGTGCGAGTCATCAGCTCTTCCAGGTGAAGGGGGTGTGGAGGTGGGATTCCGGGCTGGGGAACACCACCCCTTGCCTGCGCAGCTCCCGCAGGACGTCCAGGATGGAGTCCAGCTCCAGGCGGAAGGCCTCCACCTCCCTGCTCCTCCCCTGGGCCAGACCCTTCCAGCGCTCCACCTCCGAGTGCTGCTCTGACTCCACCACCTGCCTGGTCTGGCATATGAGCTGCAGGGATTGAGGGGGGAGAGAGAGACAGAGACAGAGAAAGAGAGAGACAGAGAGTGAGAAAAAAACCTCTGACGGGCATTTCCTATTAATATCTCCACATACTTAAGTGCATTTATAAAATGCTTTTCTCGCCACTGCAGACACCTAAAGTGCTTTATATTTAATGCGTCAACTTTACACACACACACACACACACACACACACACACACACACACACACACACACACACACACACACACACACACACACACACACACACACACACACACACACACACACACACACACACACACACCAAAGATAAAACCTAGCGTGCCTTCAATCAATCAGACAAGCCACCCTGCGGCATCTAAACTCTCCGATGTTTTCAGGAGATTCTTTCTCTGTTTACGGGGAGAAAATGAGGGGCGCTGAATCACCGTACCTGCTTCAGCTGGTCCTCCCGCTGGGTGTGTCTGAGCTCCATGCTGCAAATCTTGGCCTCCAGGCCGTGGAGGTGCCTCAGCTCGGGGCTGTGGGCCTCTCTGGCCTGCCTCAGCTCTTCCAGCAGCCTGGTTAGCTAGCAAGTCGGGTGTGTGGGAAGGACAGGTTTAACACGCATGCAGGTTCGATCGAACGGCTTTAATTTGAGTGTTAGTATTATCTGTTAGAATTGCCAAAGCCATACATCATCTGGCAGTGAGGAAATTGCGCGGTGAAAATGTCTGTAAATGCTAGACAACAAATTGTGACCAGGAGTTTTAGGAATATTATATTTCTAGATATTATGGCCATTAAACTGTGTGGGAAACTAGTTGGCAGGCTGAATTATTGGAGTCAAAGCCCTCAGTGCTCTGATGCGTCTCGAAGTCCAACATCTAAAAGCCTTGGCATTGGATGACCTATGGCAAGTGATGCAAGACGTCATTCCTTTGCTGAACTGAGTACATAAACCCAGAGCTCAATCAACTGGAGGTCTTGGTCAAGGTTCTTGGCATTCCGAACTCTTTTCTACTACCACATGCACTGCTGCTAGGTGCTATATGATGTAATCATACACGTGCCTACCTGAGTTTGCAGCGTTTCCTCTCGTATTTTGGACACCGCCAGTGTGTCCTTGGTTGCCTTAAAGTCTTTCAACTGCTCTTTCAAATGCTGCACCACGATCTACACACAGAGCAAATAGGAAAGAAATCATCAACACCAAAAAAACACCAGTGGACCCAAACATGCCGCTACAGGGTCAAGTGTCAGGATCAGCCGTGCTGCGGCCTGGCCATACCTCCTGGGTGTTGAGCCTGTTGGAGAGCTGGGCCACCCGGGATGAGGAGTGGTCCTGGGCGTGGCCGGCCCGGAGCTGGTCCATCTCCAGACGCTGCTGAGCCACCAGGGAGGAGAGCTGCTCCGCCGTGCTCTCCTTCAGCCTGGGAACACACAGAGTCAAAGTGTAGACCTTTAGAAATGCGTCGGAAGAGATTCTATCATTTGGTTGTTTTCTCTGTGTCTGGGCACAATAAATAGCGCTTTTACCATGTTTGGATGGAAAAGAAAAAGGCAGATTCCCACTGATGGACATCCTGGGTGTCAAAGTGGGCAATACAGCAACTGACCAAGACGTTAAATGTCTGTCCAGATGGGAGCTTAGAGAGCTTTGTGTCTTTGCATTCATTTTGACTCGATTACACTCGAACTAAACTTGCTTACAACTAGCTGATACACAGTGAAATCTTCAGGCCCAGTTTTTAAGAAAATGTAATCTGTATCAAATTCATCCGGATTTGGAAATTACACGTTTTGCTATCCAGGATCACCTGATACATCTTATATTTATGCCAGGAACATTGGATTTGATCACTGTGATCCAAATACCAAATTTCAGGATAACCAACTGAATCCACCATTCGGATGTGATCAGGATAATCCTGTCTTTTTGGATCAAATAGATCCCAAACCAAGTTCAAAGCTTTGAAAAACCCAAAGGGCACGTTTGATCCAGTTCAAATGTAGGATCGGATAACATGATCGGACCTCAGTTCGGAATCCCGAAAAACCCATTTCCAAGATTTGATCCAATACGTGATCCGAAATCTCACTGGATTACTTTTGAAATACGAAGAACCCCAGGTCGTGCGCTTGCGGTGTGAGTACCTGCAGAGCTCCTCCCGGGCCTGGGCCAGGGCTCCGTGGGGCTCCCCTGCGTCGGGCCGCTCCTCCAGCCTCCCCAGCTGCTCTCGCAGAGCCTGGTTCTCCTCCAGCACCTCCGTGATGTGGCTGCCGGCGAAGGCGTCGGGCCGGTACGTCTTCTCGTACTGCGCGGCCGGGAACCTCTCCTCCACCTCCCCCGCACCCGCCTCGTCTCCCCCTCCGCCTACGCCGGCCCCGCCCACCCGGGCATCGCCGGACGCCGCGGCCCTGGGTCTGGCGGCGGCGTTGGCGTTGGCCGGGCGCGCCTCTCGGGACCAGGAGCCCGACAGCAGGCCCTTCCTCTCCCTCTGCAGGCGCTCCACGGTGCGGCTCAGCTCCTGCACCGAGCGGGTCTTCGCCGCCAGCTCCTGCGTGAGCCGCTCGATGCGGGCCCCGAAGGCCGCCTCGCTCTGGACCTGGTGGCGGGACGGGCTGCGCCGGGCCCGCTCTGGCTCCGGGGGCGGGGCCCGCTCTGGCTCCGGGGGCGGGGCCCGCTCTGGCTCCGGGGGCGGGGCCTGCCGGGAGAAGGTTTTCAAACAAGAGCATTGGTTGGTGTCTATTTAATAGAAGTGAGCGTGTCTGGCTCACTGCTGAGCACAACGGCCCTAGATGTTTGGCTTCAGATCCGGGGAGGGACGGCGTGAGGAAGGTGCGTGGGGTACCTTTCTGGAGAGCTGCTGTTGGAGTGACTGGATCTGTTCCTGCAGGGCCAGCTCCACGCTGCGCTGCGCCTCCGTCACACCCTGCTGCTCGCCGCCCCCGGAGGAGGGGCAGGGCGGGGGGGCCGCCCCCTCCGGGTTCTGCCTCTGGACCAGCTTCTGCTCCAGCTCGGAGATCTGCTGCTCATAGTTGAGCTGGAACACACACACACACACACACACACACACACTTCAGAAAGTGTCTTATTTTCTTCTTTAATGGATGATAGAGACATCTCATTAGGATCTGCCCCAGACACATGGTTACAACTCCTTCTCTGGTCACCTGAACCCAACAGCACACCTATCCTATTGGATTGGTGTCCCAGACCGTACCTTGATCCTCTGGAACTGTTGCTCCATGGCTCGCAGGCCCCGCTTGGCCTCCTCCTTATGACCGTCCAGCTCCGCCTCCAGACGCTCCACCTTGCGCTCCAATAGGCCGGTGACCAGAGTGGGCGTGGCGGTCGTCGTGGGGTCTTCGCCGCCCGGGCCGCTCGCTGAGGCGGCGGCGTAGATCAGGGCGGGGAGGGAGTTGGGCTGGCGCCGTCGCAGGAGGTCCTCCATTACCTTGACCTGGTTGGGGGGGGGGGGGGGGTGGATCACAAACACAAAGGGATGGGGAAAGAAGGGGTCACTAATGGGGCTTAGGTCGTTTAAAGGCCCAGCGAACCCGACATCCTGTTGTTGTTGTTTTTTTAAACATCTTAGTATGTTTTCTTTGATCTTAAACTTAGTAACCTATGCTATTTAGTCAACGTTAATGCAATAATGGCATGATGCAGAGAAGAAAAACGCTCTACGCTGCTCTGAACTTTTCGTGAAGTCCTCAGTGCCCTTTGGAGGCACTTCAATGTCAACTCAATCTGGGGAGTAGTTTTTGTCGATAGCTAGGTCAGAGGAGGTCAATTAAGCTACTCTGACACTTGCAGGATAACGACACGGTGTGTGGTGCACTTCATACACAAGATTGCTATTTATGACCCTGTCACTCAGCGACGCTAAAAACAGTATCACAAAGTTGCAGTAACCATGGGGATAATACCTCCCCGACCTCTTCTCAGTATTCTCAGACAAAATGGGTTCGCTCACCCTATAAATGTTTTTTTTGTTGATTTACCTGTCGCTCCAAGGCCTGGATCTTTTTAGCGTCTCCGGTCTTCTCCTTGGCCTTGGTGTGTTGCTGACTGCTGCTTTTCCTCACCTCTATCTTTAGGTTTTCTAACTGGAGCGGCACAAAAAACAAGAAACATTGTTAACCATTCTGTTTTTATAGGATTTGTCTTGTGTCTCACTACGGGCAAAACCAGCAACAAAATCTTTACTGAACTTCAACCCATTCATTTTGAATCCACAAAGGTTTTGGCATCGATATAAAAAAATAACATTACCGCAAAATCTGTAGAAAATATGATTTTGGATTACTGAAAATGCTATGTGTTTTAAACAGATTGAAGATGGCCCTTTAAACAGCTTTCAGTCGTAACATATTTGTGTTTTATTCCCTTCACTTCAGCACACAAGAAGTTTCCTAGCACAACTCCATGGAAGCTCCCTACAGAGGTGAAAAATAAGTTCCTCAAGGCTTGCACTGATGTACTGTAATATGGCAGCAGTGCTCAATATCAGAAAGCCTTTCAGAATCTAATCGCCTCTCTGTGGTTGTTAGATGGCCGGGTTGATTGACTACCCAGTGTGTCTGGAAATAGACTGAGTAACTATACGCCCTCACCCAGTCCCCAGTAACCATGTTGTTATGTTGGCCGCCTACTCTCTGCCTTTGTTGCCTGTATCTGTAAGAAGTAAGCTTTAATATTGTTTGACTTATTTACAATAAAAGATCAGCCCAATGGCAACAGAAGACCAGCCCAGTACCAGCCCAGTACCAGCCCAACACCAGCCCATTACTAGCCCAATACCAGCCCAATACTTGCCCAGTAGCAGCCTAGTACCAGCCCAGTACCAGCCCAATACCAGCCCAGTACCAGCCCAATACCAGCCCAATACCAGCCCAATACCAGCCCAATACCAGCCCAGTACCAGCCCAATACCAGCCCAGTACCAGCCCAATACCAGCCTAACACCAGCCCATTACTAGCCCGATACCAGCCCGATACCAGCCCAATACCAGCCCAGTACCAGCCCAGTACCAGCCCAGTACCAGCCCGATACCAGCCCAATACCAGCCCAATACCAGCCCAATACCAGCCCAGTACCAGCCCAGTACCAGCCCAGTACCAGCCTAACACCAGCCCAATACCAGCCCAATACCAGCCCAGTACCAGCCCAGTACCAGCCCAGTACCAGCCCAGTACCAGCCCAATACAGACCAAGTAGACTTTAACCCTGGAGCCATCACCCCACCACCGCCCTCCGGCCCACCTGATCCTTGAGCTGCCGGGTCTCGTCGCTGGCGGCCCTCAGCCGGGCGGCATCGCGGTCCAGGAGCTGCTGGTTCTCAGCGTACCAGTGGAGCTTCTTCTGCAGCACGGCCACCTCCTCTCTGTGGCCGTCCCCCCGCACGCCCAGCACAGCGCCGGGGTCACCTGGTGGGCAGGACCGCACACCCACACACACGCGCACACACACACACACACACACACACACAAACGCAAGCGTACACACACACACACCCGCAAGCATACACACACACACACACACACGCACACAAGAAGACACACGCGCATAAACACACACAAATATATCCACACAAACAGGCACACACAAATGCACATACAATCAAGAAGTCGACTTTGCCGAAGATTGCTTTGAAGCACGTACTGCTGTGCGCTTTGGGTAAAGATTAAAAACAACAACAACCACAACCTTACAGGTATATATAGATTAAGATGTGCTCATTTAGCCCAGTTATCTCCACTTGTCCTGGTGTGTCTTGAATTGATTTCGTTGTACAGCCCATTGTGATTGTTTTCCAATAGAAAAACAAAAGCTCTTTCTTGTAGCAGTGGTGCTGTGAGTCGGTAACCTAGCAAACACTATGGGGGCCCGGGGGGCATGCCCCCCCCGAATGAAAATTTGAAAAATAACCCTTTAAATGGTTAATTCTGGTGATATTTTTTTGGGAAACATGCACAGATTGAGGTTCCAAATATGAAATTACAACCAACAGAGTCAAGGTATCTGCCGAGACCAGATCATTGTGCAAATGTGCCTTGAACTTGCTAGAAACCTTTTCTTTTGTAGTGGCGCTGACAATCCAGCAGTAGCGGTGCGCAGCTGCTGAATGCATATAGGGAAAACACTAATATATATAATATATAAATGATCACACAAAACATTCATGCAGGAGCCATTCATACACGTTTGAACTAAAACAAAGGTCTGAAGAAACTCAAAGACACAAAACTGATGAAAGGAAACAAAAACTAAATGGCTTCTAATTAAAGACATACCTAACGGAGTAAACGGATGGCTTCTAATTAAAGACATACCTAATGGAGTAATGGATTGCTTAGTGAGATTAAGTCAACAGATTTAAGCAAGTACACAGTACAGCTGTGGTGGTTGGTGAGATAGGCAGTACAAACACATCCACTCCAGGCTCCAATTTTAGCCGACATTTGTTCTCATCTGTGTTTAAAAAATCCCTTTCATCTCCATCCTGTCCGGGCTTTGTGAGGGGGCGGATCAATTCAGTGTGCATCAGCCCATGATCTCGAAACTGGGTAGGTGGGGAGACCTCTGATGTCTTTGTACAATAATGAAATAAATGCTTCATCCTTGCTCTTAGAAGATGCTTGGATATCCAGCTGACAGCTATTTGTATTTCTTCCCCTGGCCAAGCTTACAGAATGTAACCTTGAAAGGGGAATATTCTGCTCAGTATGGACGCAGTTGAAGACTCACAGCGACAAGTGACTCACTGGCCCGTCCTACACAATTAAGACTTGAAAACTTCAGGACGTTCTATAATGGTGACCTATTTTACTGCTAGGTCTCCTCATGCTCGAATGTTTTTCTACTGTGAACCAAGACATGCTTTTACACAGGCTTCTCTGGTGAACATCATATAAGGTACCCAACCATCACAAGGTTTGATAAGTTGTTCCGCCCTGTAAACAAGCTGACCTCCTAATCCAATACACACACAGAAATGAATGCTTTCATAAATCATTGCCGTTAAGAAGCACTCATCCTGCTTCAATGGTGGGAGCAATCCGAGTTCACTCCGTTTTTCTGAATTGGTTTGGTTCTTGTGTAAGTTTGCAGCGCTGGCATTTTGAAGTGTTCCATTAAGCTTTTCACTCTGGTATTAACCAAACTTTAAAACTCCTTTGAAAACTTGACCTTCACCGGCATGATTAGACCATTTGGTTTAAATATCCTTGTGTCTGAAAGCTCGTTTTTCACTGACAATTTGCAGATGGCTGTACTTGGCATGTACATCAGTCAACCATCATATGGCTTCATTATGTCTGTAAAGTTTAGAGTTTAAACTACACAATTGGTGCATTCCAATATTCAGTAATAACTTATAAGACATCTGCCATAAAGAAAGCCTGAATGTCGTGTTTTGGGGTGCGCACAAAAAACTGCTTACTGTCCTCCTGCTTGACCACTCACTGCTACTGCCTATCTCTTTGGGGGTATACTGAAGTTTTGGACCGCGCCCTGTGTTTGTTTCATGTGTGTAGTGTGAAGCCGCACCTGAGGATGAGAGAACCTGGGCCTTCAGCAGGTCTCTCTCCTTCTTCATCAGCTGGAGGTCCACCTCCAGGGCCTGCTTCTGCTGCCGGAGGCTGCGGCTCTCCTCTGACCACTTGGCTTCGCTCTTCTGCATGAACACAAACGCGTGCACGCCCATACACACGCACACACACACACACACACACACACACACACACAAGCATATCCACAGGCACTCACACACACACACACACACACACACAGAAACACACACGTGGACGCACATACACACATAAACACACGCTCGCACGTATACATAGCACACACACACAACAGCATTAGAAATCAAAAAATAATTGTATGGCAGTGGAGCTGCAGTTGGGTGGAGGGTTTGTGTTGCTGCGCACCTGAATAACCTCCATGTGAGTCAGGAGCTCTGTGATGCGCTGGGTGTGCTCCATTGGGCAGGCATTCAGTGGCGTCCCTGGCATGTTCTTCAGCTGCTCTCTGGAAGGTTATTAAAAAAAACGATGCATTTGAAGTTTGGATTAAGTCTTTTTTTTTGCCGGGGGTCCATCAACAACATGAACACCTGTGCCCTAATACTGCGTGCTCTCCATGTGAACTCACTTTGCAAGCCGTAGCTCGTTCAGCAACCTCTGGTTCTCTGCAAACATGGCCTCTTCTGTGGCTCTACTCCTAGTCTGCTGGGCCTTCATCTCCCAGCAAAGCTTTTCGTTTTCCTGGGAAAAACGATATAGATAATCAGTTACATTTTGCTGCGCCTATAGTATGAAAATAAGAGTCCCTGTATGAGCCTCCAGTCAGGAGTTCACCTTGTGGTACCCCTGGATGATGGTCTCTTGCTGCTGCACTTCCTTCTCCAGGAGTTGGAGCCTGTCCATGGTCATCGGGTCTGCAGCCTCACCCCACCGCTGGCCCCCCTGGCTGGACTCGGCCTTGCGCAGCTAGACCAGAGGTTCAGCAATGGTAAGTCAAGAGCAGCTTTGCCCTCGTGAGGCCATCCTGATCTCTGAGTTCACATTCTGTTTCTCCCTGCAGTTGGGCCTCGAACGCATGAAAGCCTCTCCGGAAAATGACAACATGATGTTTAAAGAGGGTCTGCCGAACATAAAGAAAAACATGGCGCAGCCCAGGGAAAGTGTAGAAATCAACCAAACAACTTTTTAATCGGATCTAGCAAGAGCAAAGGGAGCAGGAGCGTCACTTGGTTTATTTAATCTGATTGGCTCGAGGTTTTTGAACAACGCAAGGCCACGCCCATATGTTGACCTCAATTACACATATGGGTGCAACACACACTTGGAAAACTGGATTGTGCCACAAAGCTAAGTCAAGACGAAGCTTTGCTATCAACTAAGATGAACACAGGTTTGTGCTGTAATGAACTTGGGTTGATAAAATAGGGTTTGGGACCCCTTCAGGGTCAGAAGTGTTTGTTTCAAGGGATGCATTGGCTGGATGCACCTGACCTGAAGGTATCTTTTAATATTTATTAGAGATGTCCGATATTATCGGCCCACCGATATTATCGGCCCGATATTAGCATAAAAATGTAATATCGGTCAATATCGGTATCGGATTTTTTTTGCCTTAAAACCGATTTTTTTTTTTATTTTTTTTTTTTTATAGCTCAAATAAATGTTTTCAAAATTGTGCAGTACAGTGCACATTGTAATTGACTCATATTTGTGCATTTATTCAATTAAGGTTATTGAGTTTTAGTTAAAGAAACATACTGCTATGTTGCACATAGTTGTTCAGGTACAATGTTTTATCATTTGTGAAGTCAGTCAAGTTTGCCCTATTTGTTGTGGGCATTGTCAAGATTATCTCAGGGAGAGTGTAATCCAAACTGTTGTCTGAGACCATTAAAACAATAAAAATAAACATGGCACTTTTCCCTTAAATTAAGTTGAAGTATTTTTCTTATTTTGCACAGACAATGTTAACATTTGGAAAGCCTTGTTACATTCAAGAATGCATCCAGTGGGGCATCACAATAACATTAAGCATGTTGTGTTAATTCCACAACAGGAGATATGTAATGTTACCTAAATTAGGTTTGAGGAAAAATAAATAACCCAAATATCGACATTGGTATCGGCTGATATCGGAATCGAAAATTTAGAGTTGGACAATATCGCATATGGGATATCGGCAAAAAAGCCAATATCGGACATCCCTAATATTTATTTATTTTTACAAAGTATAAAAGGTCAAGTATTGGTTACGTTAGTCTGCCGCCTGCAAAGCGGATAGAGAGGGAGAAATAGGAACATACGTACATGTGTACATATCTGTGCTGGTGTGCTTACTCATTACCTTGCTCTGCAGAACATAGTTCTCCTGTTTGACAGCACCGAGGTCTTCCCTGTGCTGCATCTCCACCTCCTCCAGTCTCAGGTGAAGGTCTCTCTCCCTCTGGGCCAGGTCTCTCTCCCTCTGGGCAAGGTCTCTCTCCTTCTGGGAAGGATGGTCTATCTGCTTGTGGGACAGGTGGTCTATTTCCTTGTGGGCAAGTCCCTGGACCATAGAGCCCTCCTCAACCTTTAAAGAGAGAGTGTATAAAAGAGTGGAGGATTTTGAAAATAAACAACCTACCAAAAACGTAATCTCAATCTCTTCGCCCTTCCTCTCTGTGTTTTATAGCCATTGAGAAGAGATGCAATTAGCAGGGAAGAGGGATTCCCTGAACCAATCAGGGAAGAGATCCCCTTATTGGTTGAAAATTAGCAAAGAGCCGTCTTCAATCTAAATTGTCTCATAATGAGGGCTCAGTCGACTGATGCACATATTCTCCCAGAGCATTTCACTCTGTAAGAATGTGGCATTTAGACTTTTAAATCAGAACTCTTGAATCTAACCTTCAGCCCCTTTTAGTCACCACTCACGTCCTCTGTGCCAGCAGAGGTAACATACGACTTTTTACATTACATTTATTCAGCAGACACTTTTGTCCGAGGCAACTGACAATAAGTGCACTCAACAACGAAGACATAACCCAAAAAGGGCAATCATTAGATCACATAAAATGCAAGTGCTTTCAGTGCTACTATGAAGAAACAAGAGATCAAGGTGACACCCAGAAAGATGGTTACATTGCTGTCTGAAAGCCCCTTGACTCCTGTGGCCACGTCTCTGCGAGCGTTGACATCCCAGGTAGCCGTGGCGACCTGCGGTCCAGCGGGGCCGACCTGCTGTTGGAGGAAGGCGGCGAAGGACTGGACGGACGCGACCAGGTCGCCGCTCACCTGAAGACCTGCGTCTGCAAACACACGGGTAACAGAGTCTAAAAGACAGGTGATCGACACAAAGACAGCAAGGCTCGGTGCTTGTTTTAACATTGATAGTTACTCTCAGGGATTCCCTTGATTGGCGGGGGGCTGTGTTGCACCCGAGCGACTGGCTTCCTCTGGGTGGGAGGCGGAGACGCTTTCCCCTTGACCGTGGGCCTGTTGGGTCTGGAGAACCTGCAGGCCATGGCGGAGCGGCCCTCCTCCTTGGCCTTGGAACCCCGCAGGGCGGAGGTTACCGTTGACTTCCTGGTGGACGACAGAGAGGGCCGGCCGGCGGTGCCACCACGGGGCTTCTGAGAGGACCGAAGAAGATTTTACACATGGATACGTTGGGATTCATGCGCAGAATATTGGAATATGTTATTATTGTGAGGAAATGATTGGATGGATAACTTTCAACAGCAATGTATCAAAAAAGAACAAACTAATCCAACTTAAGGGCATTTGTGAGGCTTTCTTCTGTGAGTGCAATTGGACATGCTTGCACATACTTGATTGTCAAGATACAAGATTGTCAGTATAGTTAGGCAATGCATAATAATCACCAGGTATTAGCATGTTAGCATGCAAGTTATGCCGTGTTGTGCAAGACATCTCGTTTGTTCATGAGCGTGTTCATGGCACCTGAACACGCTCTGAGAACTCTCACCTGCTTAGCTCTGCTGGCCTGTGTGGATGGGATGGGACTCTGGCTGTGGTGTTCCCGGTCCTGGTCTTCCATCAGCCGCTCCACCTCCTCTCTGATGCTCAGCGGCTGCCTGCGGAGAGGGGTGTCTGGGGACAGGGACCCGGAGGACCCCCGTTCTCGCCACGGCTCTGCCACAGGGCCCGACTTCACGCCCGCGTGCCTCGGCTCAGCGCTGCCAGGCCTCAGGTCCAGGCCCGTCCCTGAGCGGCTGTGTACAACGACAACAGCCCACAGCAACACTTATGAGCCAAAACAAACAGCTCTCACATGATACACGCCTCAGAGCCTTTCCTGGTTAGACGGATTAGAAGACCCGAACACAATCAAGATGTTGAACTAAATAGCATTCGGAGGAGATCTGGAGCCAGCTGTGTGTTCACTGTCACCTGCTGGGCTTGAGGGGGAAGCCTCGGATGTAGTCGCTTGTCTCCGGTCGGATCGGCCTCATCAGCTCTTCAGCGGTGGGCAGCTCTGAAATGCAAACGACCACCACGATCAGCATCTAGGTGAGTCCTTGGTTTATTTTTTTGAAATAGGCGACTCACAGGATCTCTTCCCTGATTCCTTGTAGGCCTACCAGATTCTTTCAAAGTGACATGCACGTATGTGTATGCAAACCCTTGTATCTTACCCTTTCCTGTCATTCAGGGGGTCCACAGATGTTTAAACTTTAAGCATTGCATGAAAACAAGTCCGAGCCAATTTAGTGCACCGCAGTGCTAGAGAAATCATGCCGCTACTCTTACACGGCTAACTTGAAATATAGCACGACATACAAAATAACAATCATTCAAGGCCCCTTGGGTGGTTTTACTTTCGATCCCCTCTCACCCGACCCGTTGGTAGAGGCTGGGAGGAGGTCTCCCCGGGACTGTTCCAGGGGGGAGGCAGAGGTAGAGGGTCTGCTGCGCCGGCCGTCTACCCTATCCTCCGGGACGCCCGGAGCATCGCTTATCTGTCTGTAGGCCTCTTGGAGAGCCTCCATCTCACTACCACAGCTCTGTCCATAAGACTGACCTGAGAGAGAGAGAGAGAGAGAGAGAGAGAGAGAGAGAGAGAGAGAGAGAGAGAGAGAGAGAGAGAGAGAGAGAGAGAGAGAGAGAGAGAGAGAGAGAGAGAGAGAGAGTATTGAACTTAATGCTGCTTTTGATGCTTTTATGAAGCCACTTGAGTGAAGGTTGCTTCGTGGTGTGTTAGCAGGAGCAGGATTTACCTTTGTCCGACGAGAAGGCCGGGTCCTTCCCTCGTAGCTGCGTGGACGGGGTCCTTCTGTCGTTAGAGTCAAGAGAATCGTAGAGAGATCCTGAAAGAGAGAGGTAGTCATTTCCTGAAGGTAAGTAAAACCCAACCTAATGAGATTCTCTCATCCAGAATGTTATAGGAGTGTCTCTAGTTAGGCTAATCAGACTTAGAATCATCGATTCATACAGAACTAGCGCAAAGGAATCTTTCTTTACCTTTGACATCCAAGGAAGATATTGGTGGCATCTGAAAAAATAAAAATAATAATAATAATTGATCACGCCACCACATCCGTGGGATATATAGGACACATCAAAGTACAGTCCAAAGGCACGGAATATCCTCCCAGCCACAGCTGCTCCCTAACGCACCGTCTCTACAGGCTCCTTCTCTTTCTCGTCTTCTTCAAAGTTATCACTGTAGTCGGGGGAGTCTGCACACGCTGAAGGACATAAGACACCGTTCACAAGGTTCAAACGTGTTCATGGGGAGAACCGGGATTTGAATGTAAATTCAGTGCAGGCCTGTTTTCTATTTTACCTTGAGAGATCCCTTCAGTGGCTGGCTTTTCATCCTCCTCAGATCCCTCCCCGGCCTCCTCTGGTTTCCTAGTAAGAGCACACCGACGCTAACTTTAGAGGCCCCGGAAAAAGGGACAGCCCTCCCATCTTTGAATGCACAACAAAGACAGTAAAAAATGGCAGCAGTGTCTGTTTGATCGGCAATGTGTGTGTATGTGTGTGTCTTGGCAGCCTATGGGTGTGTAAGTATGTGTGTTACAGTGTGCCTTTTGAGTGTATTTCTTTGTGTGTAAGTGTGAGTGTGTGCGTGCGTGAATGTGTGTACCTAAGGCTCTGGGCGGGGGTGGATCTCGGGGAGTCCAGGTCTCTGTTGAGGCGGGAGTAGTCCAGGGTGGACGAGGCCCCCGCCTCCAGCCGTGCAAAGAAGCGGGCCTTCTCTTCCTCCTCCTCCAGGGTCTCCAAGCCCGGCCCTCCTGGGGTCAGGTCAGGCCCCGATGCCAGCATTGAGTCTGGACCGACACACACACACACACACGCACACACGCAGACGCACACGCAGACACACACACACACACACACACACACACCATTACAATTTAGACTGATTGCATTAGCGCGAATGCAATCACATCAGATCTGATTGCATTAGCCCTGTTAATATGTTCAAATTGTTATTTCACATTTAAATTCTTAAATTACATATATCCCAGGTTTGGATCGATCAATTTCGGAGAGCGCTTATCTCTTTATGAAAAGGTGTCATAGGTTAGGGAAATTAGAGCCCGACAGGACCAAACAGTAGACATCAATAATGGCACTAATCACATTTCAAAACGCCTACATTATACCTACTTCGTATGCGACCCAAACACAAAATAGGAAAGGTACATTAATATTTGATCACTTTTATTCTATACAGGTATTTCATATGCTGCGTTAGATACGGAGGGAAACTCTTTCTCGCCCCGAGCTTCTTGCTAGTCACAGCCAATCACGTTCTCGTTCTCATTGGCTCTTAAATTAGTTCACCTCTGACCTGTGTCGCCCCGCACGTGCGGCAATGCATTATTTTGGGGTACTCCCAAACGCGAATTAAAAAGGTCCTGCGGTTGCTTTTTTTTTTTTTCGCTTTTCACTGAACAATCCGGACAAGGTGGCCACCAACGGGGGAGCTTCAACGAGGAACCCCGCAGTGAGTCACCCATCGTGTGTTATTTAATGAGCCGGTTGATGTTTGGTTGCGTTGGCTGCTGGCTTCAGTACTCGTGAATTTGTCCACCGCACACGTCACTATTCTTTCCGCAAAACTTAACCTGGATTTTACCGCTAGTCTGCTTGGTTTTGCTCATTGTTAGGTTAGTGCAGTGTTGTAGATTGTTTTTGAGTGCAGTGTTGCACGTGTTTGTATGAGGCCTAACGGGGGACGACTAAACGACTGACTTTACTAACGCTGGGGAGCGCTCCAACACCGACGACCTGTCTGAACACTTGGAAGGGTATGCTCTGGAAACTGGACGCAAAATGGAAGAAAACCTGCAACTATTGGGAATGTTCAACGTTTGGGCAAAATTGGAATTGTTGAAAGCAAACAAGTTAAATGGTAAGTAGACCAATTGGCGAATGCAACTATTTTCGCCAATAGGCCTATCTCACAACTTCCTGGTTCGGCGTTCGATTTTGCCTTCACCGGGTAAAGTGACTTCCGGTCGCGTAGTCCATGATATTTGACAATGGCGCGGTCAAAAAACAAAAGCTTCTGTTGTGTACCTCTATGCGCCAATTCAAAACAAAAACAACCGTATTTACATGTCCACGACTTCCCAAATAATACCCAATACAGCAGTGGCGATCAGACGGAATGAAGGAGTTAATTTCGTAATTCAGAAGGGGAATACACTGGTCTGTAGTCGGCATTTTTTCAGCGGCTGATTATGACGACGGGAGTGCTACGCTGAATACTGGAGCTGATCCTAGTCGTTTTGACTGGAACAGCTACACCACAGCCCCGAAAAAAACACCCGTGTATAAACGGGTGTCAGCTCGAAAAGCTGAAGGAGAGGACAAAACACGAACGGACCGGAGAGGTACCGGGGAACATGACTACGCGACACGCCCCCCTGCCGGTAAGTAGATGTGTGCTAACTAGCTGTTATGTCTGTTATTTGTGTTCAACACTTGTTGGGCTATTGTATAATTTTGCCAAACATGGCATGGTTAACGTTAAAACATTCAATCAACATCAGACGTACTGTTAAACTGGGGTTGCATATTAATTCAGATTCAGCTTTATTGGCCAGGTTTGCGAACAAACGAGGAATATGACTTTGGTTTTTACTCTATGTACACTCAACCTATAGTTAATACATAAAAAATAAAAACAGAAAACAGTACAAATAAATTTAATAATAAGAAATATAAATAAACTTAAGTATACAGAATAACAATACAATAAAAAGAAAGGGTGAATACGAATGAATGGTAATGAAGACTTATTTGTCTTCTTTTTTTGTAGGTGCACTGGATGATGCCCTGGAGTATATTGCTGAGCTGGAGGCAAGGCTGCAAGAAATGTCCATGGGGCCACAAACTGTCCTCAACAGGTTTTGTGTGTCTGATCAGACCATGACATATTATACTCGGTTTCCATCTCAAGAAGTGTTTCAAGTGTTTTGGGAGTCTGTTTTGCCCCTCAACACAATATATTCTTCATTGGAGCAAAGCACAGAGGATTGGACAAGAGGCGATTCCAACACCACGCCCTTCAAGGAAGATTCCAGTCATTGATGAGTTTTCATCAACTGTTGTAGAGTAGCAACTGGCCTTAAAGAACAGGTCATTGCTGACATCTTCCAGGTCAGCACAGCTGAGATGGTACCAACTCCAAGCTGGATATTCCCTCTAGGATGTGGGACATTAAAGGGCGAAACGTCAAATAAAAATGTGACTTTTTTTTATATTGTAGTGATAACAGATGTATTCTAATATGCATCTTTTCATAATGAGCAAGTTTAACAGAGTGCAAATTGCAAAACAAATGTCTTACCAGCATACGCTCTGTAGAGTGTGGACTTGACTCCAGTCTTCCCCACCGACTTGGGTTTCTTCACCACCAGGTCACTCACAGCCTCTGAATGGATTCCCTGAGGCGAACAACAATACAGGAAATGCATATACTCTAGACAAATACTGAAGTGTATGATTTGAACAGAGGACACAACAGCACACATGGGTTCGAGGTCGATGCCACATCTGTGGTTGACTGGTACAGGCCAGGGAAGGTGGAACCACATCAAGGCCCAGCTGCACATAATGCGCTGTCTGGAACAGCAGAGCGGTTATATGGCTACAGAAGCCTTTGCCCGCAGCACAGCTACAGCTCTGAGAGACCCAGTTGTCCAACAGCCTCCAGGGTGATCTGTGAACACCATAAGAATTGAGTTACTGAACTTAGTAGGTAGGACCTTGATATAAGGCCATTGGAAACTGGCAAGGAGCCTGCAACCGCAGAAAAGCCATGTACAGTTCCGTGCAAAACTCTTGGGCCACCATTACATCTGTTGTTTTAGCAATGTCATAACATGAACTAGCCCAGATGTTTGTCCTTTTAATGCACTCAACACATTTCCTTTATTTACGGCTTGTGCCTTAATGAAGAGGAAGAAAAATACATAGGTCTACTCTGTACAGCCACAACATTGCAGCAAGCTAGGTGGGCCAAGTCTTAAGCACGCTACTGTTTGTAAGAAAGAACAATGAAAATGATCTGAACTTCAGAAGAAGAGGAAAACTGCAACTGCAGTTGTTAGTCCAGACAGACTATCAAAACTAACAGACTTGGGCCAACGGGCCCTAACTCAGCAGAAACCTGTAGTATGTGGGGCTCCTCATCGAGCGGTTGCATCTACCTCTCACTACCACCTTTCCATCAACTATATTTGACACTTAGCATGTACATAATGTTAATAATATGTCGCTGATCGGAAGAAAACTGGTCAGCAAATAACTAGCTGAACCTATCCTTGGCTAAACTAATGCTAAAATGCTAACGCTACACACGGAGACTTCATAGCCACCATGGCTAATTATATTCATAATATTATAGTCTACACGTAACAAATATGATCATTTTACACACATTTCACACACAGACAATATTTCTGACGATTTATATGGATCGTAAATGGTTTGCTTGTCATCACAAAACATGAATGAGCAAGGCGGCCATTGAGTAGCCTACTGACAACAACAAAACACCTTAGACAACTTACCTTGATAATTGTGTACAAACTCCTCCACAAAAAACTTGTACCCCTTTGTCAGCCTGGGCTGTGGTGTTGCTGAGTGTGTCTCCACAATCTTCTGCACATCTTCGAATCGCAATTTGGGAATACCCACCAGGGAAGTGGCGAAGAAACGATCCATTTTTGCATTGACGGCAATACAAAAATGACTACGCCGGAAGAATGTTTACCCGGTGTGACGTCATTTCCGATTTTCGTGAGATAGGCCTATTGCTTTTTTGTTTCACAGCACCAATGGACTGCAGAACATCCCTAGTGGAAAGGACATCGGTGCAATTCTGCATTTTACAATTTGGTGGCACAGCACCTTCTGCAGATGCTTCTTCACCTCCCTCAGGAATCCAGAATGAACTTGAAAGGCGAACGAAAAACCCAGAACGGATGTCTGGCAAACCGAAATTAGGGCGAGTGTGTGAAGTTGTGACCTCAAACTTCCACAATGGGAAGTGCTTTGTTTTCGTTCCACCCGCAACCCCACTGGACCCTTTTGTGTTTGAAAAGCTGTCAGACTGACTACACTGACTAGACGAAGGACTGCGGGCAAGTTATGGTTTGGTTTCAATTGTTGGTTTTTGGCTTGGTAGGCTTGAATTTAAGAGATGGATTAGATGATGATTTGCACATAAACACTACTCAACATTCACCCTTTTTTGTATCTTTCCTTTTTACAACTTTCCATACATTTGCAAACTGACTCAAGCTGTCAAGTTGTACTGCTGATTGATTACTTTAATGTAGTTTTATTCTATGCAATACGATTTTTTTATTTTCAATTCTATGCACTACGATTTTAATTCTTTACAATGTGGTTTTTATTCTGTGCAATATGATCTGAAATATGTGCAGTGCGGTTCCTGTACTATTTGCCTCTGGCGGTGTCCTTTTTGGTTCAATCCATGTAAACGCAACTAAAATCGGACCTGATCGGGTTTCACATGGTAGAATTAAGAAATAGTAGATTATTTGATTGATGGTTTCATTAATCGTGCATATATACATTCAATCGGATTATGCGTTCTGCGCATGCTGGAGATTTGACGAGGAAACATGCTTCATGCTGTACCAGTTAAAAGACATGCACTTTTACAGTTCATGGATGGGAGGAAGACTAGAAAACTGATTTATTATAAAAAAAAAATTGAAATTGGTACAAAGCCACCTATCGTACCGGGGTATGACATGCTTCGGCCAATGAATCGATTTTTCTCACCGCCATGTGTACTCTGACTATTAAAGTTGTCCAATTGGGGAGCATTGTTGAACTATGTCTGTAAGTGGTGCATGTATGGATTCAATGATTATTTTCCTTGATTCAGTTTGCCTCGGTCAGTTACCCAAGAAGAGTCGTTCAGAATCGTTGGTTCGTTGAGTAGAGTTTCCGGTAGCGGTGAATCGAATCATGGAATGCACGGTTCTCAGCTGAGTCAGTCGGACTCAGCTCCTCCCTTGTTCTCATTCTCAAACGATCGTGGAAGTTGGTCATCAATCAACACAACATTACAACTTGAACCAAACGCAGCGGAACGGGGTTGTAGTTGATTATTGGATGTTTAACATATCAGCAAGATAATAGACTTGATTTAGCAATGATGATGTGTCCCGGGTGGAGAACGAACAATAAAATAACTGAGGTTGGCAACCCTAACGACTTCATTGGCAAATTCTGATTCGTAGTCCTGCAAATTTAAATCTTTGACAAATTTTACATTTCAATATATTGTCAAATTTCACAAAGTCCATGCAAAGGTATGTATGAACATCAGCAATGGAGGCAAGTAAGGTTTATGACTTTCTATGGCAATTTACTTGAGTTTAATGGTTTGCTCTAAAAAAACATTGAAAAACATCAGGTTCTCACTGTACCAGAACAATCTTGCTAGATGTGCCTCATGCTGTCTTTCATATTACTTATTTCCAAGGAATTTAAGCATTCCAAAGTATTTTTAACAGTTGACAATGTAAGAATGTCTTGGAATATTTGTTCAGGGGCAGGGTTGGCCCCTGAACATTGAATTTCAAGATCAGCGTTCTACAGTGTTTGTCAAATTCAGGACTGGCGCTGGAAGTTGTAGGCGGAGGGAAGACCAGGGGCCTCATGTACAAAGCTTGCTTACGCACAAAAAAGCTGCGTAAGCAACTTCTCACGCAAACGTTCGGATGTACGAAGACTGACTTGACGTGAGAAAGTGCGGTTCTCCACGCAAACTAAATGCCTGGCTTACGCACATTTCTGCTGCATTGTCAGTTGGCGGCACATAGAGGCAAATCAGCGCAACAACATGAGGCCTACGCGATCACGAGTCAAGAAGTAATATTGCAATATGAGGCGAGTTCAAAGTGGATTTGAACATCGGGATGCGTGATCTTAAATGCACTTCAATAATGCGTTATTGTTGTCGAGACGCATAATGTGACACTGTTGTTAGGCTAAACTTAAACAGACCCATAAAACTAAATTGTCAATATTGGAATGAAAAGGAAATTAAAAGGAACCCCCAGCAATATTATTTTCAGTGATGGCTTGTTTATTAAACGTTACATATTTTCCGGACCACGCATGACATATGATCTCTCTTCACTCATTTGTTGTGAAATTCTTGACTGCAATATTATTATATGATGCTGAGTGGATTAAGCGCAAGAATGTTACTTAAAATCAATCCATCAATAAACCAGTCGGCCAATTTCGAATTATGTGTATATTATTGACACCTTGGGTGTATGGGAACAACCTATCGTCAACATGCATCAAATTAAATGAGAATATAAAAGCAGGTGCAAAATGTGGCAATAATCGATAGGTTGACAATGGCAGTGTTGGCCTTATTAGAAGATATTGCGAATGGTCACATTCGAAATGAACGAGTGTTCCGTGATTATTACGATTTTTTGGCTCATGATGATGACTGGCTTATCAGCCGATTCAGATTTCCAAGAGCTATCCTCTTGGAACTATGTACTGAGTTGAGCCCGGGTTTGGAGAGGCAGACGGCGAGGAGTCACGCATTGCCAGTTCCAATACAAGTCCTGACTACGCTTGGTTTTCTAGCAACAGGATCATTCCAGAGGGAATTGGCTGACCGGTCAGGAATGAGTCAGGGAGCTCTGAGCCGCGCCATTCCGCCTGTTTTAAACGGGATCATCCGCATCTCAGCCAGGTATATACGGTTTCCATATGATGCAGTAAACCAAGCAAACATCAAAGCGCAATTTGCAGCGATAGCCGGTTTTCCCAATGTAATCGGAGCGATCGACTGCACACACATTGCAATAAAGGCGCCATCTGAAGGGGAATATGAGTACGTTAATAGGAAACACTTCCATTCCTTAAACGTGCAAATAATCTGTGATGCCCAAATGCGCCTTACGAATATCGTGGCAAGGTGGCCTGGGTCAACCCATGATTCATTCGTCCTGAGAAACAGCTCGGTTGGGAATAGGTTGGAGGCTGGAAGAGTGTGTGATGGGTGGCTAATTGGTAAGCAATTTAAAACACTTTAAAGTGAATTTACTGAAATCTAGACATGTTGGGTAGCCTATGCTGTAATTGTACCTATTACTCCTAAGGAGACAGCGGTTACGCCTTACGGCCATGGCTGTTAACCCCCCTCGCCAACCCACAGACTGTCCGAGAGCAGAGATATAATGATATCCATGCACGCACTCGGACAGTCGTGGAAAGAGCGTTAGGGCAGCTGAAGAGCCGGTGGCGCTGCCTTGACCGGAGCGGGGGAATGCTGCTCTATCACCCTGAAAAGGTGTGCCGCATTGTGCAGGCATGTGGGGTTCTGCACAATGTTGCGCACAGGCACGGCGTGCCATTACGCGAGGTAATGGACCTCCCAGAAGACCCAGACCCCGGACCAAACAATGCGCAGCCCAATGTAGAGGCCATTCGAATCCGGCAGCAGTTAATAGGCAGAATATAAAAAAGGTAAACGGAGACAACATTCATTTTTTAACTAGTTCTTTGAATGTGAGACTAATTGCTTGTAAGGCCTCCGTTATTTCTTTGAGGTTCGAATTCATCTCCTGAATTCCCTTAACGATCTCCTCCTGCGAGTCCAGCACAGCGCAAGTTAAAACCCGGCCTTTCCCACTGGCAGCAGAAGGGGGGCAATGGGCAGTGGAGACGGAGACGCCGGACACGCCTGGCTGGGGGTCTTCCTCTGGCACCATCAGCTGTGCGCCACTTGGTCCTTGGCTGTCTGTGATTAAAGAATGTATATAAATTACAATCACATTGAGGAGAACGCGTTTTATTGCTGGCTAAACATTAATCATGTATACGGAAATGCAGGCCAGGGCCTATACTAGCAGGTATAAAAGTTCTTCAAATATATGAAAACAATTGTACCTTCCGTGGGATCCTGGGCCAAGTCGGAATCCCCTTCGGCTGGCGGGACCACGCCAAAAAGGAGCCGATCCCCCAGCACTGCGGCCACCCTCTGCTCGAATAGGGCGAGCTCCCCGACTCCGGCTCCGCTGCCCGTCTGACCCACGCTTCTCAGGTGGGCAGAGACCTTTTTTTTTGACATCAACTTTTATGTCCGACCACTTTTTTTTTATATCCGCCACAGTTCGGCTTTCCGCCCCAACCTCATTAACAGATTTTGCTACCGATTCCCACGCCAGTTTTTTTGTTTTAGTGCTGATTCCGGAGGAAAGAGAGCCAAACAAGATTTTATTTCTGGCCTCTACCTCCGAAATCAGCACTTCCACCTCGCATTCGCTAAAGTTCTTCTTTCTTGCTTTATCCATTATCTCCTTTCTCCTAACAAGCGCACTACTGCAGGCCTGTTTATACTAATTAGCATATTAAATGAGGGAGGAGACTGGGCGGAGAGTCGGGCTCGTGCACGTGCGCACAATTTCACGTTAATTGGGATGTACAAAGAGAATCTGCGTGAAATCGTGCTTACGCAAGGATTGATACATCCGGATTTATTTGTGCGCAGCAGCTTTCCAAATTTTGGCGTCCGCAAAGTTTTACTCAGAAATCCACGCAAGTCTTTGTACATGAGGCCCCAGGACTGGTGCAGCTCTACAGATGCGGAATGGTAAGACAATAGAATACACATATTGATGGCTTGCTTGGATTGTTTAGAATGACATGATCAGCAACTCATCATACATCTCTAAAGTAATCCATACAGATGTGTTCATTCTGCCTGGCTGTTAAGAAAGCATTCTCAGCCACTAGGACTAGGCAGGATGTATATAACATGTGGCTGGCTTTTGGGGTTGGTAATAATGACTATTATTAATTCAATCAAAACGGCACAGTATATGCTGTAAAAGTGCATTTAAAATTAGGGCCCGACCGATATTGATTTTTGAGTGCCGATGCCGATTATTTTCAGGGAAAAATTACGATTACGATTTTTAATCGGCCGATTATAAAAAAACAAAACAAAAAAAAAACATATAAAACATAGTTTTTGATACCTTAAATATACTTTAAACACCTTTAACGAATATGTGAATCGAATGCAGAACCTTTGAGTGTTTTAGAATACATTTACAGTCAAAAATGAGTAATGTAAAATAAATAACTAACTCCCAATGTGCTGCGCTCGTGAGCAGTGACTAACACGTGCGTGCTGAGCAGTATGGTCTCACCGTTAGAGTCTACAGTATAACAAATTAACATGGCCTGGGATAAGCGCAATAACATTAAAAAAACAAAAAAAAACAAAACGGTTGTAATGCCCTGTTTACACCTATCCGATAGTGGGCCCCGATGGTGCCCGATGGCTAAATCAGCAGCTATCGTTATAACATCGGCAAATAGCGTGGTTGCATCGGGAAACACCGTTACTCTTCCCGGGAACATCATTTTGGGTCTATCGGGGTAGAATCGGTTACCAGGTGTTGCTATGGGCTAATCGGCTATAATCGGGAATAGAACGGGAGTATAACGTAAGACATCGCAAATCGTTCGGGAATTTCCCTGGGCATATCGGCTATATTCGTTAATCTTCCGCGCTTTATCGTGTTTTATCGTCTTTATATCGGCAACCTCAACACACGAAAGACCCTCGAGAACCCTAGACAAATGACGAATGTGAGTGACCAGATTGTGTTAAGGAAGACCCTCAATCTGCCACTTGGGTATAAATAGGGGGTGATGGATGGATGTCCTACTTTTATAATTACAGGGTACTTCGCCCATTTAGAACCGGCGTTCTATTATTATAAAATCGCTATTGTAATATAAATAAATATATAAATAAATATCAGTTTAAACTAGTCTCCCCTTTGCCTTCTCCCGAAATGACAAACACGTCAAATGACGCGTTTGGCGGACTGCATTAATGAGGAGGAAACAAATGTCCAGTGTGCAAATGGATAACGTGTGTTTCCGAAGGGAAAGGCGACGTAGTTGGGGGCCTTGCGGTGGCGCTCAAATGGGGGTCCTTGCGGTGGCGGTCAACAGGAGGTGTCAAGAGTCAAGACCAACTAGCTCCTCGTCCAGGAAAGGTGAATTCTTCAGACCGATTAAAATGTTCAATAAAGTAAATCTGATTTGAAATCGGAAAATTTTAGATGGGTTTTTGGTCCACCAGAATAAAAGTCAAAAGTGCTGAAGAGCGCTGCTCAGGTGACTACTACCCCGCCCCCCCCTCCTTATTTATTCCAGAGAAGGTACATAAATGTACAGCGGATTTAGATTTGAAACGGATTACCTGTTAAGATGCTAGGTTGATCAACTTCCAGTAGCGGTACCGTATCCCCAATGTCATGTTGCAGCATGTCAAACCCAACACTAACATTTCGGGAATCTTTCAGTGCATCTGGACAATGGCACTGTTTGATACATTTACACTTGGTTGGGACAATGTATACAATTATTCAATCAATACCATCTCAAAATATGCTCTCATTGTGTGCTTAGTCAAGCTGATATGGGCTAATGCTTAAAAATTGTAAAAATGAGTAATCGCCCTTCCCGGTTACCCAATGCTTGCTTCCATCCTTTGTATAATTTTTTCGATCTACCCTTGGTTTATATTTTTTGCCCTTCTTGCTATGAGTAATTTCCACTTGGGATCAACTAGGTACTGTTTTTTTTCAGGTGACAATGGAAGAGCAGGTGGCTGTGCAGTTGCCATGGTGCAGAGACCCAGGTGAAAACTTTGATAAATGGATACTTCATTCTTAAATGGACCAAATGGCAATAACATAATCCCTCCCAATTTTCATAAAAAGGTTGAAGACTCTCTCGGAATAGCTCAACTGACTGGCATCAATTATACATATCAATTTATTAATGACACATGGTAATCCAGCACTGACTTGATGTTGTTGCCGTAATGACTTGAAGCCTTTTCTCTATTGTAAATCGATATAAAATCCAACCTAAATTACTGAATATAATGACCTATGTTTGACGCCAGATGGTGCTGTTGCTGCATTTAGGAGTCTTTGATTGGCCTTCACGTTTGGTGATCAAAATGTCTTCTAAATCGGCCAGCACAATGTGAGACTGACTTTACCTTCCCCCTTCAATTTATTTCAGAGTACGATGACCGAACAGTTGATCTACAACAGTGGCCTACTCCCCATCCAGCCTGAGGATCCCTGGCTACACCTACAATCCAATCTATGCCAGACATAACCACTCGGAGCTCAACAACTCTGCCTCCTCCATGTTTAGATGAATGATTTATAAATTGTATTTCTGTGTCCCCAACTATTGTATTTCTAACCTAGTTACCTCGGAACGCTCTAAGGGAGCGACTAAAGAGACAAAGCTGGAGCAAACCTGAGCTTAACAATCTCTTTCTAATGTCCTAAATTGAATCGTATAAAATGCCTAAAGTAACTTGTCCAACAAAACAAAGCCAACCTAATGCCCAAACTTAACCATCTAACTAAAGATCTCAAATGCCTAAACTCTTAACTCAACTTAACCTAATACCCAAACTTAACCATCTAACTAAAGATCTCAAATGCCTAAACTCTCTTACCTCAACATAACCTAATACCCAAACTTGACCATCTAACTAAAGATCTCAAATGCCTAAACTCTTACCTTAACCTAGTACCTAAACTTGACCATCTAAAAGGCCTAAACCTTGCCTGGTACCTAAACTTAACCATCTAACTAAACATACCTAAACTCTTTCCTAATACCTAAACAATCTTTAATGCCTTAACTTGACCAAACACCAATAATAAAATTAACATCTTTAATCTTAAACCCAAACCAGCCTTGTCCCTGGGTCGCTCCACTGTGTTCCTTTTAAAGGCATCTCTAGTTCCCCTGCAACTGTTTTATTCCTTGAGGACTTGAGTACTTTGTATTTGAAAACTTGTTTCATTAATACTTCATCTTTACAGACTTGTTTTGGGTAATTGGGACAGCTGTATAGCGTCCTTACTCGTGAGTGACCGATCTGAAGATATAAATTTAAGGATTATGAAGCCAATAAAATAAGGCCGGATATGTGAAAAGACAAGGTAGACAATGATCGAGGAGTCAAGGAGTGGATTGGTAAATATCTAACATGGAACCAAATGCCTAATTATTTGATCTGTTACCAGGCTATCGAATTAGGGGAGTCTGAAGGAGTACCATACAGTGTTGCATGGATTCTTGCTAGATTGCATTATGGCTGAGGCCGTTAATTTGAAGAATATGAATAAAAAGTATTTGAAGTGGATTGTTTAATGTTTTTTTTTTCAAATTTGCTACAATTGGGAAATCAGTTTTGAATGCATCTAGGTGAAGTGGTTATTGGTTCTTTAAAACAAAGAATAACAGGCTATGTAGAAATACTGACCTATATTTTCTGTTTAAAACTAATTGTAAAAAAAATCTTTATGTAGTCATCACTCACCCTCAGGCTCTTGTCTAACCCTGCTGGGCACACCTTGTTGGCGCTCCTCGTCGCTGAAGGCCATTTGACCTAGAAACTCTTCTTCCTCCTCCTCTCTGATTGGCTGGGATTTCCTGGAAGACTTCTGGAATGATCTCCTGGATGACCCTGGTTCTCCAGTACAAAAGAGACATACTTCAGAAGACCATAGTAATGGCTGAGATGTGAAATTTGTATTTGGGGACAGCTGGGGGTTAACAACATGAATAGTGAAAGATGAGTCATTTGTGTTGCGTCCTAGCCATAGCCAACAAAGAACGAAGGTGACTGCTACTGTGAGGATAAATCAGGACACAAATTACAAGCTGGTGAAATGTATATTCATAAAAGCTGTAGTTCGTAAATGGTGACAAAGAAGTCCTTATTAGAGGAAAAAGTAGGAAAGGTCTTGATTCAAGTCTAATCTAATAAAAGGGGGTGCTGGTTCTATTGGGCTAATCTAATAAAAGGGGACGCTTGTGAGGCTATAGGTTACCATCTTCATCGCTGCATTGGGATTCGCTTTCCCTGTCCGGTAGCGTTTCATCGCAAGAGCTCAACTTATTGGGAGAAGCATCTCCTGGTGGGCTATGGGAGCTTCTTGTTTGTGTGACGCTCCCCTGACTACCAGATCTGGAGTCTCCGTCTGAACGCCAGGACTCCCTTTGAGGAGCCTCCTGCTTGGGTTTCTGCATTACAGCTTTGGTGTTGCGCGGTTTGGGGATGGGCTTATAAGGGGGCTCTGGGCTGACCGCTGTCCGAGGAGTTTAGGGGAAAGTGCGTGCAAAAGGAATGGAGAAGAAAAGCTGGTGAAAATAAGTTGGAAAACACTTGATCACTAGGACAGGGGTACTGACAAATAAGGGTATTTCTGTTGAAGACCAATGATTCCTAATGCATGATATTATCAGGTGGGATGCAGACCGCAACACTATTTGTTTTATTTTTTAGGGTTCTCTATTGGGAGGTTTATGTACCAACTACTCTCTAAACTAAAGTCATATACCCTGTTGCGGTAGGCCTGGCTTGTCGTCATCCTCAGTGTTTTCAGCCCCTGGCTTTTTGACCTTTATAAATCTACCCTTGCCAAATGTATTTCCTGGAAGGCAGATGAAAGAAAAGTCAGTAGCGAGTACAACCGACTTAAAACTGGACTTTTTAAGGATTACCTCTCCCAGTTCCTCCAGCGTTATCATCATAGTCCTCATCTTGCCACCACGGCCGGGAGCTAATGGCAGCTTTCTTGGCTGGCCTCTGGCTACTGGTCTTCCCCAGGCTATCCAGAACACTGGTCCTCTTAGCAGATCCACCCACATCTCCAGACTCATCTGAAAAAGACTGATTCACGGCAACTGGTGTAAGATGGCTGCCTAAATAGTGTAGTAAATTATATTGGTAAAGCCCTTATTCAGTCTTAAAGGGATGCACATGAGTCATTTTATTCGACCACCCTAACCCTAGCTACCATAACGAGCAAGGTAAAACTACCATGGTCACCAAATGATGATGGAACGCCCCCTTCCAGAGATGGTTATGGGGGCCATACTATAGGTCTGTCCAATGGGTGCCATAATCGACAGACAATGGTAGCATGTAAATCAACAGTTTAATTAAATCAAATAAAAACATTACCAAATAAAGGACTTAACAATTGTACCATGCCATACTTTCAGATGTTTGGTTTGGTTTCTGCCAGATAATAATAACGGAAGCAACAGCACACCTACTCTCTGGCGGAGAGTTGTTATAGCATTCATCTGAAGTCTGAACTGTTTATTAGCCTGTTGTGTTTACCTCCTTCAAGAACTGCTCAAACTGTTCGTCAAGCTCCTCATTGGTCATTCGATGAGACGCCATCTGTATGCTTCCTGAAGGACAAAGCTGATGTAGACAACATCGGTTTGTTGTAACGTTAGTAACGTTATAGTGGTAAGGGTGATTGAATTCTACATACTAGCCCACCATAATTGGGAGACCAGGTTTACTTTGGAGACATTCAGTATATGTAACAATCAACTAATAACTTTACATCAGCACATGGTGGTAAATGTAACATTAGTGAATGAAGTCAAGGTTACATTAAGTTATCGGAGATAGGTTAAAGAAGTGGTCAAAACATGTAGACTTCTGATATCGCAGAGTAGTTAATCAGAGCTAGGGTTGTTTCTCCTCCAGCAGAACAGTTCTACACAATAGTCAGACATTAACTGAACAGACATTAAACTCAACAGCGTTCCTCATGTTGGTCGATCACCTAGCAGACTCAGTGGGTAACGTTAACTCACCTAGCTACCTCGCCAGTCACAGTCACTAGTCGACCAGGATCGACCAGACGATTATCATTCAGTAGTTGGATGTAATTCGGGTTATGTTGCACGAAAACAAAACTCCCCAATTCATTAGAAAAGAAGGCTCAATAGCGCTTTATTGTAAAATGTGTGTATAGTTACAGTTCCCGCGACATAAGCCGGGATAACAACATTGATCTGATTGGGTAGAAAAATGCGTCACAAAAACGTCCAGCCAATGGACGAGCAAAAGGGTTTTCTCAATGGTGCTGAACATAACAGCGCTGCTCTTGGTTAGAATGAGTGACTGTTGATTCAGAAACACTAGTCGTTTCTCCTTTTGAATCCATTTCAAACATTTCAGTTAACAATTCGACCAGATTTGAATTACTATCCTAATTTCTGAAATCATTTTGCAGGCTGTTGTGTTTGAAGAATATTTTAGCTTTTTGTGTACTCTGCAATGTCGTGTTATGCACCACAGAACTATCTGTATTATTGTTTAGTCGTTTTTAATAGTAAAACCGTTGTTACAATTGATTAATTCAGTCAGAATTATGAGAAGTATTATTCCCCCCCCCCCCCCACAAACACCCCCCCCCCCCCACATCCCCACTTTCCGCAGATCAATACAAATTGTAAATGTGTTTACAATGTAGGATATATTTCAGGCTATACTTGGAATGTTATTAGGTTATGCATATAGTTCAAGGTTATGATGCTTAATAATTTAATGTTTTCAATGAACCCCAACGCCCAACAAACTCTTACTCAAACCGAGGTTAACAGTCAGCTACAGGAAATGATTCTGCAAAGATATTATCTGTTCTCTTTCTATTACTTTTCCCCGTTAGGGGGCAATGTTGAGCTGAACATCTTGCTACATCACCTTCAGTGTCTTTTTTTTCTATCTTCCTGTGACTGGGTGCGAGAGCAGGTTGTCACCAAAGATCGCTAGTAATCTAATAAACTCACTTCTAGCTGTCTTCTGTTCTATTCCAGAGGTCATGACAGATCAATATAAATTCACTTTTTACCTTCCTCCCTGCAGCTAATATGTTGCTGTGTCTTACACAGCGTGTTGCTTCCCTATCTCCAAGGTTACAGATACAAAAACAAAACTAGCAAAACCTTCTTATGTTTGCATTAATAACTAGTAATAAGGGAAACATAGGTGCCTTTTACACTCAATCTTAATTTCTAACAAAATAGTACCTGTATCTGTCATTCAAACACATACATGCTTCTGCAGAACAGTTTAAATTGCTTACATGTATTAGTCCCTAATCACAAATCCCATGATGCCACAACTCTCACACTGTTTGTTTTTTATTTATTAGTGTCTCATTGGACTGGTCCCCTCCTATTTATGTGTATACAGGTCTGCAAACAAAGGTAATTATGGTTTGCGCTCTAGAGGTGTGTTACAGATGTTGTTACCCTGGGCTAGAACTGAGTTAGGGAAAAAGGCCTTTAAATATGCTGCGCCCTCTGCCTGGAGCACTGTCCAAAAGGACCTGAAGCTGTCACAGCTGGTGACCTTAGGATAATTCAAAGCGATGCTAAAGGACAGGGAAGATAATACTCTTGGTAAATGCAACTGCTTGTAAATATATATATATGTGTATATATATATATATATATATATATATATATATATATATATATATATATATATATATATATATATATAGATGTGTCTATATATAGATAGATGTGTATATATATAGATAGATGTGTCTATATATAGATAGATGTGTATATATATAGATAGATGTATATGTGTTTTTCTTTTTATAATTTTTTTTTTTTCTTACATAGTTGTGTCCCTAATCTTGTACTGTACATTGACTGGTGCTGAGTGTGGTTTGTGAAAATGTATGTGACTGTTGATTGTGTTTATTTTATCATGGTCCTGCCGTCTTGGCAGGTCGTTCTCGTAAAAGAGATTTTAATCTCAATGAATTTCTACCTGGTCGAATAAAGGATTGATGACAAGATCTGTAGGATTATGTCCGCATGGTACAAGCCTATACGTGATCCAAAAATGCCTGATATAATTACCGTTTTCCTGTGAACACACATTCTTCCTAATGCACAAGGTTGAAATTATAATACCAATGGCGCTGGTGCCAATGGTGAGGAAAAAGAGAAAATAGAAACAATTGTTTTTATTTTCGAGGATTTTTATTACGAGGATTGATCAGGTGCTTTCAGAACTCCATTAAGGAGAAGGCAGGACGTTTTCATATGGCAAATCTGTATCAGCTGGACACAGTGTTGTGGTCTACCTCAGAAGGCTGCAGAAGGCTGCGCCAGCCCACGAAGAGAGCCGGGAGGAAGGAACCCAGCTGGGGGTTCCATTATGGTAGCACTGCTACGTGTTGCCAACGACAACCGGCCTCTTAGCTCCAGGTATGGTTACCCTGAGTCCAGACATCTTGCCTCAGGGTAAACCGATGAGCAAGGACAGAAATTATGCTTTTAAAGAAATCCTGAGCGCTATCTAAAAAATAGAGTGAAAGGTAAATTCTGTGATGGAACAAAGATAATTTATGGAGCAAATTGTGTTTCTGGAAACCCAGATGTCTCATGTACGTTGGAATGTCTTCATTTAATAAAATCAAACATAATACTGTGGTTGATCAGGCATTAAGAGAGCATCATATGATAGAAAACAAAACAGGTTTAAGTACTGGACCCTATGTTTTCTTTTACTTCCATCTTTGCCTAATTACGCAATTGTATCATTACAGTGCCTGTATTCGTTCCTACCGCAAGGATTTGCCCCGGTTGGTTAGAACTGAGATTTATCTAACAGAATTCACCATTTGCATTGCATTATTGTTTTGTTTGCTTAAGCTACAGGCTAAATTGAAATGATCACCACTGAACCTCATATCTTAAAAGAAAACCCTGTAGTAGGTTTCACACCATTCCCAAGTAGCAAATAAGTACCAAATCTTTCCGGATGATTGCATCATGCAAATTGCTGGAAAAATTGTAGCCTTGACTTAAAATTCACATATTTAAAACGGGGTAGGGAAAATGGATGTGGAGGGTCCCTGGAGCAATGACGAGCCAAGCTAATGTGAGCACATACATCTCACTGATATTCACAAGTTGAAGCGACGCCAGTGACTATGATGACCATGACGACCTTGCGCATCCTGGAAGCAATCAGAGATAACTCCTACTCCCTCCCTTATATCAATGTGCTGTATTCAAAATAAACCTGACGGGGGGGGGGGGGGGGGGGGGGGGGGGGGGGGGGGGGGGGAGAGAGAGAGGGAGGGAGCCCACCAGCCGTCCGTCCATCCAGCCGTCCATCCAGCAGGAATTAGGAAAAGCAAACGGGGAGAGTTGGCTCCCTCATCACTTTCCCCCGGTCAGTCGAACAGAAGCCTAATGCATTCTAATGCTGTGTTCCAGAAATCATCAGAGTGCCGCTCCGACCCTGCTCTGCCATGATAACTGGCTGACTGATTAGGTTTGGAATGCTGGTTAGCATACCCCTCATCTCCACGTGTATCCTTGACGTAGATTCACCAATCCCGGCCTAATGAAGGGCTTGTCCTCTCCTGTCCCATTGACATTGGAACGGCCATCTTTGGTGTGATAGCCGCATAGTCACCGCCTCCCAACCTCATTCAGATTGATATGGGCACAGACATTAGTCTATTCAAAATTGGTTTATGATGCTGGGCTTGGTCATAGATAATTGGAGTGACCTTCGTTGAGTGTGGCTCTCTGGCTGACTTTCTGCTGAAAAAGTCTACCTCTTCATGCCTTTGGTCCATAAAAAGTTTGAATTTGTGAATTGCTCAGTCTGCAGGAAATTGGATAGACTTCTAATTAATTTACAGATTGATTCCTGATGTAATCCTAATTGATTCACTGTCTGTTCCCAACAGCAGGCCTGGGATCATAATATCAGGAGTTGACAGTTTTGGTTTGTAGCTCAATAATGGATCTATTAATCAACATTATGCTTGATTTGGTATCTTTCTTGGTCTTCTTTAAAAATCCCCTCAACAAAAGAAAATTGGTGAGACTGCGTCTGTTGCACGATGCTTTGGAATATATCCTAGGATGTTTTATTATATGCTTCATGGACTCATTTGCAGTTGACTTTGCAGTTTAATTTTTCGGTGGTAGACAAGTTACTGGTTTTCATCTGTCAAAATGGGGCTTCTGTTTTTAGTCCCTTGTTAACTCCATGTTTATGTATATGGTATAACTGTGTGTGTGTGTGTGTGTGTGTGTGTGTGTGTGTGTGTGTGTGTGTGTGTGTGTGTGTGTGTGTGTGTGTGTGTATATTATAGTAAAGGTCAAGTGAGCCTATAGCTAGATTCTTTTACATTTTTGTTCATCTTAGCACCCCTCTGGCTATATTTGGCTTTCAAGCAAAGGCTAAACCAACAAAATAAATGAATAGGTTGGCGAAGGAAGGACAGAAATATAAACATTTTAAGTAAGAATAAAAGTTTGTACGAATGCCATCTCCCGGGTGCTCAGAGCGAGATGTGATTGATTGGTTCTGTCTGTCTGTGCTGTTTGCTTTGGATTTGAGCACTCAAAGCTGTGATTCCTCCTTATTCCGACGTCAAACCACCAGAGTAGGCGTTGTTCGGTGGAGAGTACATGCTTGTGTGTGCTTGTGTGTGTGTGTGTGTGTGTGTGTGTGTGTGTGTGTGTGTGTGTGTGTGTGTGTGTGTGTGTGTGTGTGTGTGTGTGTGTGTGTGTGTGTGTTCACATTTAAAGCTGGAGCTTCATGATTTCTTCATTAATGTCTCTACTAGATGTTTAACCGATGACTTCCCTGGTAATTCTCATTTATAGAGGTTCCTGTATACTCCTGTATACTTTTTGAACTAACGAAAATTAACATTTGAAATTTTTTATTTTAATATTTATATTGCATTGTTGAAGGAGCCTGAGACTCAAGAACTTCATTGCCAGTGACTGCTGGTGTAATTGCTGTGCCTTTGACAATAAACCATCTTGAATCTTGGAATGTAAACTTAAAAGCCCTGTTTAAAACCTACGCATAGTTTGTTTTGTCAGGAGGGGATTGAGGGTTGTATCATATTTAATTCATTAATCTCCTTTCACTGTATCCTAATGAAATCAGATTTACAGATTGCTACTGATAGTATCTCAAAGGGGAACAGCTTTATTCTACAGCATTAGAAACGTCCCTATCTTAAAGTTAATATTATCTTGAATGCAAACCATTGCAATGGTGATACCCCATTTAAAGATGCTCACTATAAGCATGCCTGTGTGCTACAGGCACATGTATGTGTTGCACGTGTCATGTGTTTTCCCAGG